>NC_039292.1:11362199-11559699 GCF_003368295.1 Carassius auratus | reverse complement strand
GGTTACGTTTTTCTGGGAAATGTCCAGGTCAAAAAATGGAATGTATTGTTTGCACGATATTTTGCATGAAGAAAATTTGGCCTTTTTTTGGATTTGTCAAATGTTTTGCACTGAGATCATTGTAATCTTAATCTTACTAGTAAGATAATTTAAACCATCAGTTTTAAATTCTTGTAATGTGTTATTTTTATTTTAAGTCTTATTTTCAAATTTAAGTCAGCAAAAAGATTAATTTATGAAATCTATTAAATACAAACATGCCAGATATGTTTAGTAATGATTACAATTTTCCTATTACCGGAATTAAGGTAGGGCTTTTCTTTGTGCTAAATTTAGCAAAATATTGTTTAAAATTTTGTTTAAAAACATAATTTTCCTTTTTTAAAAGACTGAATTAATAAAATTAAGCGTGTTTTTGTGCTAATAATGTTTTTGTTTACAATAACATTTTTCATTACAAGATCCACCCAATTTTTAATACTCTGTTATTTCACTCTTGAGTTTTCTTTTTGTACTTTTCTCTTAATTTCAGGTTAAGTCGACAAAAATTACATATATAAGATTTAATCAACATATTACTGTACTGTACTATATTTTTGCATTTAAGTATAGTAAACTTTGCAGTAAACCTTTTGCAAAATGATGTAAAAGCCTTTTTTATTGGTTTTCATGTTGAGTTCATTATATTATAATTGTAATATCTTCATTTTTAATTATTACTAATTATTATTTTAAATATAATTTCTTTTTTTTTTTCAATTTTCAATTGATTTTGTGTTCAATCGTGACATGTTTTTGTGAGATTCGCCGATTCACCCATCAATGTATATATTTTGATATTTTTCAAATAAATTTAAGAACTGACAGAACGTTTTGGCCCCCATGTTGCATAGCTAGTAATTCTAGAAATATTATATTCACTTCCATAAGTGAAGCTCATAATCACAGGACTAAAAGCTTTTCCTGTAAAGTACGCGCTGTACTCGCATAGACACGGGCAATTCTGAAATGATGGATCTGCATCTGGAATAATTTTTCATCATAGTCAGTTTTCCTGGCCTTTGAATACAGCACACAGCAGATATACATCAGCTTTAAACAGCCATCATATCAGTGAAGATAAATGCTCACAATCTGAACTGTGTGGTCGGGCTAATGGTTTTACATTGGCGGGCCATTTTTCCCTCTTTCCCTTTTACACAAACATATACATTAAACCCACATGGCAGACGCGCACTCGCGCAAACGTCCACATCCGCCCACTCGCGCTAACACACACACATTTTAATGAGTTCATTAGCTCATTGTATCCTCCGAGTGGGTCATATCTTGATGAATGGTGTGTGTGGCGCCTTGCTGCGGGGTAGGATTCATCGCTCAAGTGGCATGAGGAGAGACAGAGCAGCCGAATCTGGATGAAGCTAAGAAAAATACAGGGAGGGATGAGAAAAAAAGGGGCAAGGTGTTTGGACCACCAGAGAGTTTCCTCCCACATGAGCGCGGCATCAGACGAGACATTAAGAATCTAATGTGCTATTATTCTCCATCGCGCCCCTAAGCTTTAAACATCAGTCCTGTGGGTGGCTGTGGTAATAGGCATGGGCTTTAGGACCTGTTTCTGAGACTAGACACCTGCACCCAGGAGGGCCCTTGACACGCCGGCGACTTAATCTGCAACTCCTTCCACAAAATTGACATTGTCTAGAGAGTAAAGCAATCACCCGTGCCCGTATTACGGAGCATTTATGTTTGAGCTAGGCTTCCAAACAGCAAATCTTGACCTTTTCGAGACACCCTGTCGCCGAACTACATTTTCCTGGCCAAGTCTTTCCAAACTTCCTTGAAGAATTATGTTTGTCATTGGTCTTGGCTCTTCTTGAGGTGGGCTGTGGGTTTAAATTCACGCCAAGCAATCTGTTTCACCTAATACCTCTGCAGATTTGGGACCTGAGAGAAAGAGAGAAAGAGGATGAAAAGTGGAAAAAGGCCAGAGAGGGGATACATTTCTACACTCGAATGATGGAAGGGGATAATTTAAGTATTTGGGCCAGAGCTCTCTGGCCTGTCTGTTTTGACATGTGGTCGCTGTCTTCCAAACTGACCGAAGGGACAAAGACGGACATCCAACAGAAAAGATTGCAGACAGTCATTATAAAAGACATTTCCCATGTCGATGCACCGCATGAGCAAATATTTAAGAATGTTGTGTTGATAGAAAGTTGTTGCTGTTGTTTTCACAAAAGGAGAACTTCTGAAGAATCTTCATGGAGATCATTTTCCGGGAAAAACAAACAAACAGAAAAACAAAACAAAGGACCATTAAAGTGGTTTACATTTTTTGTTTTGTTTTCATTCAAATAAAATTTAATAAAAAAATTGTCATGTGGTGCAACCAGCAAAGTAAAAAAATATAAAATGTTGCATGAGTGTACACATTCTAACAGGGGTGTAAAAAGTACCTGAAAGACATACTCACTGTTTAGAATATTACCTGAGTAAAAGTCATAAAGTATTTGATATTTATTGTACTTAAGTACGAAAAGTATTGAAAGTAAAAGTACAAGAAAATGCAAAATGGAAAAGCAAATAAATTCTTTCAAACGGCTGATTCGTTCAGAAACAAAGCATTTTACCGTGTTAATGAGTGAATTCCTGAATCATTTATTCAACCGATTCATTCAAAAAGCTGATTCATTCAATAAGTAAACAGAAACCTTTTAATGCTCAGAGATTCAAAACAGTGCTTTGATCTTTGTTTGGAACTTCTTTTGTTGGCAAAATAGAGCAAAAACAAGCAATATTATGTCTAAAATGTAAGTCAATTATTGCTTTACTGAACTTGTATAAAATGGTTATTAAAGGGTTAGTTCACCCAAATATTAAAATTATGTCATTAATGACTCATGTCGTTTCAAATCCGTAAGACCTCCATTTATCTTCGGAACACAGTTTAAGATATTTTAGATTTAGTCCGAGAGCTCTCAGTCCCTCCATTGAAGCTGTGTGTACGGTATACTGTCCATGTCCAGAAAGGTAATGAAACATCTTCAAAGTAGTCCATGTGACATCAGAGGGTTGTTGTGAGTTCGACTGCTGTAACTGTTGAAGTATGATGCTGCTGACGTGTTATCTTTGTTATTAGATGCACCAGAAAACACGTCAGCAGGGTCATACGTCAACAGCACCGTGAATGCGCTCACAACAGACCTGGAAAATATGTTCAGAAGATAAACAGAGGTCTTTATGGGTTTGGAACGACATGAGGGTGAGTCATTAATGAAATGATTTTGCTATTTGGGTGAACTAACCCTTTAAATGTGTTCATGCATCTGCAGAGAAATGGTAGGCCTACTCTTTGTGTGATATGGATTAAGTTGACTAGGCCTACATTAAATTATATAAATATAAAAAGCATACAGAAAAATGATTGTCGTTTACAATTTAGAATGCCTGGAATATTGAGTTTTAATAGACTAATAAATTAATGTGCGTGCACTCTGTGTATTATTTGGGGATATAGCCTACTTGATAACTTCAGATTGCACATCATTACAACAACACTTACCATATCAAAACTAGAACTTTACATTTGTAATAAAGCCTTTTTCTTCATTATATTACGCTGACATTTTTTACTTTATGCTCTTAAAAAAAAAAAATTTAATTAATTTTAGAAAAAAAATATGTGTGAATTGCAATTGAATGTTTGATATATATATATATATATATATATATATATATATATATATATATATATATATATACATTAATACTCTAAAAAATAAGTGTCATGTCATTGACCCACGCAGGTTTTCCTAACTGACCTGCGATAGTTTATCATTACCAGCCCTGTACCGTAATGAGATCCTGTCTGGCTCAGTCGTTCAGCTTTGTAGTGTCATTGTCACTTACGCCCCCCATGTTTGAATGCTTCATCATATGCCGTGTGAGCAGACAGAGTGACCACCGGGGATTTGAGGCGGGCCGAGCAGAACAGACATTCATATTTATAAGTCAGGCAATCTGAGTGATAAAGGAGGAAAGACATTAACGGCGTCAAATGAAGCAATTTTCTCCAAACAGTCTAAAAGGGATAAATGTGCCGCTTTCATTCCCACTTAACCTTTGATCTGCCGTATGTTGCTCAAACACTTACAGTAGCAGCTCAAAGTGGTCATTAAATTCCTTTGATTTGTTTCATGTAATAGCCGACTGGCATCATCCTTAAGACCTACTGAAAACGTTGTAAATGGCATTACGTGAATTAATAACTGGCCAGTGATTCTGTTATATGACCCTAATAATGTCATTGATATAATTTTGAGAGTAGTGGCCTAGATAGTCCTGTACTCCTGTTTGAATAGATGTAATGTGTTACAGTGGGGAAAATATGCATTTGATTTCCTGCTGATTTTGTAAGTTTGCCCACTTATGAAGAAACAAAGTGTCTGTTATTTTTATGCCGGGATTATTTTAACAGATAGAGACAGAATATCAACCAAAAAAAAAAAATGCCAAAAAGCTGTCAAAGGATGTCAGAGACAAGACTGTAGATCTGCACAAGGCTGGAATGGGCTACAAGACCATCAGCAAGAAGCTTGGTGAGAAGGAGACAACTGTTGGTGCGATTATTCGGAAATGGAAGAAATACAAAACCACCATCAGTTGGCCTTGGTCTGGAGCTCTGTACAAGATCTCGCCTCATGGGGAAAGGATGATCATGAGAAAGGCGAGGGATCAGCACCGAAACTACACAGGAGGAGCTTGTTAATATTAAGGAAGTTTGGACCACAGTCACAAAGCAAACCATTGGTAACACACTACACCGCAGTGGATTGAAATCCTGCAGTGCCCACAAGGTCACCCAGCTCAAGAAGGCACATGTACAGGCCCATTTAAAGTTTCCCAAAGAACATCTATATGATTCAGAGAAGGCTTGGGACAAAGTGCTGTGGTCAGGTGAGACCACAATTTAGCTCTTTTGCATGAACTCGACTCACCGTGTTTGGAGGGAGAGAAATGCTGACTATGACCCCAAGAACATCATCCCTACAGTCAAACACCGTGCTGAGGAGCAAATGGACGGGGCCATGTACTGAAAAAGAACCTCCTTCCCTCCTTCCCTCAGCCAGAACACTGAAGATTGGTCATGGATGGGTCTTCCAGCATGACCATGACCTGAAACAGGAGTGGCTCAACAAGAAGAACATTAAGGTCATGGAATCCTACTGAAAATCTTTGAAGGAAGCTGAAACTTTGAGTTGCCAAACAAAAGACAAGAATTTTAAAGATTTAGAGAGGATCTGTAAAGAGGAGTGGATCAAAATCCCTCCTGAGATGTGTGCAAACCTGGTGACCAGCGCCAAAAAACATTTTACCCCTGTGCTTACCAACAAGGGTTTTCTGGGTTTTTATATATATATATATAAACTAATTAAAATAAAGACCTTCTTATAAAATTTACTCTTAAGTAGTTTGTTATGATCTGTTGTTATTATTCCTCTAAAAAAAACACACTATAATAATTTTACAAATTATGTTGTTACCTCCAGTTTCCACTACATAAAATTGTAACTTTTCTAGTAAAGTTTAAATCAACAAGAAAACAGTTCTAATAACCTTGCATGTGCGTTTCAAACTAGATTTTTCTTTGTATGGAAAAAAGCAGCCTGGACATTCTGCTAAACTTCTCATTTTGTGTTCCATGAAAGATGAGATAGATCGACATGAGGGCGAGTAAATGATGACAGAAAGGTCCAATTCTCCCTCAGTAATGAGCACTGGATAGTATTCTGGATTAAAAGGGATTCCTTTCTTCCTTTTTTTGCAGTAGCTAGTTAATTGCCTCAAAACTGGTGCCAGAGAATGAAAAATTCATGAAAATGGTGTCGCTATCAACAAAGAGAGGGAGACCAAGAAATCTATAACTATGGTCTCACACCATTAATTGAATTAAATTCAGTCTGAGGACAGATAAATCTGGCTTAAAGGCACCATATTCCCTCCAGGCCCTAATTAAATATACAGTCTTTAAAACACAAAAATAATCATTTGATTCATGGAATATTAATGAGACGACGGAAGGCGTGCACTTCCAGAGTGCAACGTAGCACTCACATTTCACTTGCTTTTCCAAAGATTACGCTTTTTTCTACAACGCAACATGCCACAAACAACTCATCGCGTGGGTAATCCAAATAAGTGTTGCTTCCTACACAGTGAGCATCTGTTAGCAAAGGAAAAAACAGTTGCAACCCTCTGCTGCCCTTTCCTTTTCGTAAAAGCAACACATCCTCTTTCTGTTCAGACGCGGAGAGAGAGAACAAAAAAAGAGTCTATCTAAACAGTTAACAGATGGCTTAAACTTGTGTCTTTGAGCAGTGTATTTCCAGCAATTAAAAGTTTCCCTGTTATTCCGCTCCTCGAGTACAGATTGCAAACAATGCAAGAGGTCAAATATCTGGAAGGGAAATGAGGGATAGGAGCACTCATGCACCGGTCTCATCTGGTGCTGCATGGGACGTGCATTCACCTGAACGTCCGTAATCACCTGGCACCTAAGTGAATAATTAGTCCAATAATTACCAGCTTTAAAATGAGGCTGTGCACTGCCCTCTTGCACAACGCCATCGAGGATAACAGGTGTTGCTGGTGCCTGGAAGGGACAGATTAAAGATTATTTCACTGTCTGGTCTCTGCTTCAGGCCAAAGTGATCTCCCCCACTCTTTCTCTCGGTCGAGCATGGAGGGGGGTCCGAGCGGGGGCTCATTTTCCTCCAGCGTGGCGGTTTTGGGAATGGAGTGTCTGACAGAGAGTGAATCTTGTTTAATCTGGGAGAGTGCGATGTCCTTGAGATTCCTGGAAGCTCTGTGTCCACATAACCTAGAGCCAGGTGGAGGTTGTCTGTTACTAATGAAGACGAGAAATAGAAAGCAGCATTATTAAACCAAACTACATTTGACTGAAAAGAAGTGATGTTGCCACGTTGCTGGGGTGTTGCCATGTGGTTGCTAAGGTGTTTTAAGTGTTTTCAACATCTCGCTGTGGTGTTGTTGTTGGCGAGGTTTTTGTAGTTAATAAGGTTCTATATGGTTGCTGAAATTATGCTGGGTTGTTGCTAGGGTGTTGCGATGAGGTTGCTAGGGTGTTGTGAGTTGTTGGCGGGGTGTATGTAGTTGATAAGGTGATGTAGTATGTCACTGTGCAGTTGTAAGGATGTTCAGATGGTTACTGAAGTCATCGTGGGTGGTTGCTTGGGTGTTGCTATGCAGTTGCTAGGGTGTTGTGAGTTGGTGGCAGGGTGTATGTAGTTGATCAGGTATTCTGAGTGTTTTAGTATGTTGCTATGCAGTTGCTAGGGTGTTGTGAGTTGGTGGCAGGGTGTATGTAGTTGATCAGGTATTCTGAGTGTTTTAGTATGTTGCTATGCAGTTGCTAGGGTGTTGTGAGTTGGTGGCAGGGTGTATGTAGTTGATCAGGTATTCTGAGTGTTTTAGTATGTTGCTATGCAGTTGCTAGGGTGTTGTGAGTTGGTGGCAGGGTGTATGTAGTTGATCAGGTATTCTGAGTGTTTTAGTATGTTGCTATGCAGTTGCTAGTAGAGTTGGGTCCGAGTCCACCTTTGTCGAGTACGAGTCAAGACCAAGTCCACAAACATTGAGTCCAAGTCCGAGTCCGAGTCCAAAAGGGGCCGAGTTGGACTCAAGTCCGAGTTCTTAAAGGCCGAGTCCGAGTCGAGTCCGCCCGAGTCCAGAAAGTAATTAATTTAAAAAAGATTATAAATTGGAATTGTACATTTTTACATTATATTAATATTTTAACCTTTCAACCCATTAAACCAATGGCAATATAAAAATGTAATAAAAAAATACCACTGTTACATCTAGTCATTGCCATTGAACATTTTTATTTTATGTCAACAGAACTAGTTTCCTATCAAAAAAGTTTTCAAAGGTTTTATTGTATTACAAGTGCATGGAAATACAAATGAACCTATTTTATTATTGTATCACACTATACTGTCCTCCAGTTAAAGATGACATTTCAGTTATTTAATGCCTCTCCCCCACATTTGACCTAGGTAAAGTGCAGCCAATGAGGAGATCCTTAATGATGACATTATGAATTTCTTGTTGTCTTGGAGAACTTGCATCATAAAGTTGCATTGCTTGTTTGGTCAGTTCTGGTCTTGCAAATCCTGCAATGCTGAGCTGTGCAGCATCTGTTGGTTGCTGCTGCTGTCTTTGGTACTCGGTTGCATCGGTTTTCGGATCACCAGTAAACTGAACCGAAAACCGTTTCTTTCGGAGGCGTCCGATTTGAGAACCGATGAACTGATGATACTGCGCATGCGTGTAATTTTTCAAGTATTTTGTTAAACATCGGAAAGTGTGATAAACTATAAAAAAAATATGTATATATATATATATATATTTTTTTTTTTTTTAAGATAGGGGCTTCATGTTTCTAATCCGTATATTGTAGATTATGTATGGGCCAAAGGGGTTTTCAGGGAAGTTGGACAATAATTAAGACTCTAAAGACTCCATGTTTAATATGAATAAGGGATGATTTATGAAATATCTGTACTGTATTTATAGTTAATGATGACAGATTCACAAACTGTGAGTTTGTAGTAAACAGAACACGAGTAGAGCAGCTGATGATACTGAACTGCAGCATGTGCCGGTGTCCTGACATTTTATCCTACCCTGTCAGATTTTCCTACCCGGGTTTTGAGCGATTCTCGTTCTCGAGTCAAGAACCGGTTGTATCAGTTTTCAGATCATCAATAAACTGAACCGAAAACCGTTTCTTTCGAACGCGTCCGATTCGAGAACCGAGGAGCTGATGATACTGCGCATTCGTGATTCAGCATGAAGCCGAATGACTCACAGCGCGTCTGAACAGAACTGATTCTTTTGGTGATTGATTCTGAACTGATTTTGTGCTAATGTAATGAGTGCGGGTAAACCGAGGGCTTGAATGAAGGGCAATCTGACGAAACGTAAGTTCATTTAATAACAAATACATCGCAATGGATTATGTATCCGGTGAACTGTTTTTTTTTTTCAACCGGTTTATTGAATCAAACCGTCCGAAAGAACCGGTTCGCGGAAAAGAATCGAACTTCCCATCACTAATCCACACTGATATCCAGTGAGTGGTGCGTGTGTTTCGTCTGCAAGCATGAGACTTCTGCCTGCCGGTGTGGTGCAGTAAAATGACATAAGGGGAGACATTCATTAATTTATCATTTCAATTTTATGCTGGTTTTATTGTTACACATGACGTGGACTCGACTGTACTCGGAATATTTTCCGAGTCCAAAATGTTCAAGTCCGTGTCAAGTCCGAGTACAAATTCACCCGAGTGCGTGACAAGTCCGAGTTCATTCAAAATTGGACTCGAGTGTTAGGGTGTTGTGAGTTGGTGGCAGGGTGTATGTAGTTGATCAGGTATTCTGAGTGTTTTAGTATGTTGCTATGCAGTTGCTAGGATGTTTTGGTGGTCCTAATGATTGTGGATGGTTGCTAGGCAAGTAGTGTTCTCAGAATGATGTTAGTTGTTAGGGTTACATTCTAGGTTTCAATTGTAAGTAAAATACCTTTATTAATAAACACTTAAAGCTGCAGTTGGTAACTTTTGACGCTCTAGCGGTTAATAAACAGAACTGCTTGCGTCTTGCGGAAGAACATCGTAGCCGGAACTACTTCTCTCTGTTTATGTCTATGAAGAATCACAAAGGTACTGGGTTACTCTGCCGCGGTACCCCCGAAGCAATCTAAAATAGTCCGAATATAAACACTTATTATAGGTGCACCCTAGTGATTCAGGACAAGCTGAAAACACGGTTTGGAAAATGGATTCATGGTGTACTCGCTTATTATATAAATTTTTCTACATTTTGAACACAAACAAAGTTACGGACCGCAGCTCTGATTGGTTGTTTCTTACCGGGAGCGGTCAGTAACTGCAAATGGCAATAGGAGCACTGGGAGGAGCCAGAGGAGCTTTATTTTTTTACAGATTATCTGTCTCATATTCTACTGTCAGGACATAATGACAGGTTTAACAAATATGTAAAAAATATATTTTTACAAAAGTTACCTACTGCAGCTTTAAAGGGATCGTTACCCGTAAAATGAAAATTCTGTTGTCATATGCAAAATACATAGTTAATTTAATTGAAGCTGACACCTCCATTGCAGTGCTTCTCTCGCCCACATGAAGTAACTGTGCCACTCTCATAATGTGCTTTGATGCTGTCCTCTCAACATCTCATACAGCAATGAAGCCAGGCGGCCCCAGGGTGTTTGTTCTTTTAGGAATTACTTAAAAAGACTTGTCAAGATGCCACCATAACATGGCTTATTTTCTGTTTGTTCTTCTCACTTGTGTGTTTTTGAAATTACTACAACAGGTGCGACAGATTTGCACAACAGTGGTCTAGGAAGTTGCAGATGAGAAGATAATTGTTTTGTTCCTAATTAAAGCAATTCGGTAACAGTATTGCACACCACTACACAATATTTATCCTAATGAAATGAATCAATGAATGAACACAGCTGTCAATTAATTTGATAAAAATAACAATTAACTATTAATCTAATGTATTTGTTAATAAACACCCAAAATCCTGTTATATGGAATTTAAATGTGCACATTTTATAGCATTCAAAATAAACTGATTATTAATAAAATTAATTACATGATATGCTGCTTAATTAGTCAAATTATTCACAGTTATATTATGCCATCAATGTCATATAATCAATATTTGTAAAAAGAGAAAAAAAAAAGGTATATGGAATTTTTATTTTTATTTTTGACAAGTAATCAAAATAAAATATTTTTTTTATAAAAATAATGAAATGATATGATGCTTTATTAATCAAAATACTGTCAATATACTGTCATATATTCATTTTTTTATTTTATTTTTTTGGAAAAGCTTGTGAACTATGGAATATAATCACACAAGAAATCTTAATCAAAAGAATTACATGATCTGCTGCTTAATTAATCAAATTACTAATTACTAATGTTCTCAAATTACAGTTAGTATCATATCAATATTTGCAGAAAAAATTTGGAAATTAATTGCGCAATTTTTGTGCAAAATATATTTTTTTTTTTTTACACACAAAATGTGTTAAACTGACATCCCTAGCTTTTAGGTACTATTATAAATTGTCAAAAGTCATGTTAACATGGAAATAATTTAAATGCAGGTTTTCCATCTACATATTCTGGTAAAATTGAATGATATCCTCACTGTGAGCTTATTTCGGTGGTCTTGCGGTGTTCTGTGGCTTTCACTCTAGGAGCGCAATGCAGCCCAGACATTCTTTGTCATTATTATTTGTTTCCATTCATCATCCTGGCCCACAACAAAGAACCCTGCTATGTACAATTTAAATAAAGCTTTGTGTGACACTCGCGCTGACAAGCTGATGTATCCATTCAAGAAGCAGCAGAATATGTGCATGTCTATGCAAAATAAAGATGAATGCTGGGGGAAAACAGACAGCGGGTGATTAAGGTGTGCAAGATCACGGCCGATCTGTCATGCTATCCCGTTTTCTTATGATACCTTATCATTAGTTTCCCTGACAATGATTTAGCAGTCATTGTCAGGGATGTATTCCCCCTCATTGCCTTGCACTGTGTTTAAATGTAACCTTCTTTCAGCAACAGCTGCCATTCGTCACTTTTGACCTGTCAAGCACAGTAAAATTGGACACTTCCAACCATGGCCTTTTGTCCTGATGCGGGCAGGCAGGTGTGCAGAATCAGATGGAGGACGGAACCATATGCATCCATAATGTTTAACCACCTCTGAATGATTACTGCCCCTAATTTCTTTGGGGACGATGGGACTCCAGTCCTGCTGCCAGCTTTTTAGTTTGTCTCTCTTTTTCTGTTTTATTTCGGGTCGTGGCCTGGTGACTGTTAAATAAGAACCAGGGGCAGGTCAGCATGCAGGCCAAGGAACGGAGGAAATCGAGCCCCCTGGTCCCTCTCTCTGGCGGCCAACAGCTGATGCAGAAAGTCCCCATCCATCTCTGGCGGGAGGCTAATGATGCAGATTTTGGTAGGAGAGGAACTTAGACCTACTTTGCAGGTAATTCTGTGTTGATTCGTGCTTACTGTTTTGAGTGTAAGACAGCGAAATGCGATAGGAAATGGGCCTCTGGAATCCCTTGAAGACATTGAAGGTGTGTTTGATGTCCTTGTAGTCTTGGTTAAGGCCTGTGGTTGAGTTCTTCGAGCTACGCTTGGAGAAATAATTTCCGGTGATATTGCAACAGAAGTGTCGATGTTGCCTTTTTAATGGTACTTTCCTAAACATTTTCATGGCTTTTTGGTGAATTGGCAGCTGATGCACGTCCTGATTTTGCTGACTTAGATGTCTTCCTGGGTCAACATATTTTGTTGACCCTGGAACAACATTTTACTCCAAAAATATATTCTTGACCATTTCCCTACACCTAAACCTAACCCTAACCATGAGTAATCCCTAAAATCAGAGGAAATGATAGATGAATGACACTGATGTACAAGCAACAAACAGTGATTTTAAGCGTAAACTTCACAAAATCTATGAACTGGTTCTTCAAATCTGATTGGTTAATCACAATGTTGTCCCAGGAACATGTCTCACTTGGTAAAATCAGGTTCTGCGGCAGCTGACATTGTGTCATAAACAGATGCAATGCAGTAAAGGAACATGTTAACAACAATGTGGTACAAAATTTAATACGGAAATGACACCGCCTAAGATTCCAGCGACAAGCAATTTGAATCTGCCTACACCCTACTGATGGTTAGTTTTTTTTATGTTATGTTTTCCTACTAATAAAACTGTATGGATTCATACGAAATTGCCTCCTAAATAGTTGCCATTTCTCATGAGATAGGATTATCCTTCTGGAACTTTTCTGAATGGTTTAGAGTCGATTGATTCCCCCTTTGGTAATTCTTTGGAGCTTTTTGCCAAATGCTGGTTTCATCTGGCCTTCGTCCATCTGCAAACTGTAATTTGGGCAAGTGTGAAACTGGCTGTCAGAGACGCCAAGATCTACGTCACAAGACTGCTGTGACATTTTCAGTCTGAACATGTGTTGCCACGAAGTGAAGCACATGTTGTCCACAGGAAAGATGTAAATAATTATCTGCTCACAACAGGTTTTCTTTCCCACTGGGTGTTTTCTTACATATTTGGCCTGGAAACTTGGAATAAATAAAATTCTAAGTACACACTTAAATGAAGAACTTGGGCAAGCTTCTATAATGCTATGCAAAATAACAATAATATGCCCTGTGTTTGCATTTGTAGACTGATCATTTGAGGCTAAAAACTGAGGTTGTACAAATGGAAGTGGCCTACATCCTCTCTAGATATACCAGCATATCTACCAAATGTTTCCCACAAGCAGAAGTCAGCTGTGAACACTTTGTTTATGCCTAGTAAATACATAAAAAAGCATGAGAATTCATTGTACTGTGTGAAAATGTTGTACCCTGTAGAAAAAGAAAACCTTGCTGCCCTATAATATAATATAATATAATATAATATAATATAATATAATATAATATAATATAATATAATATAATATAATATAATATAATATAATACAAATTTGCTGAAAGAAATCTAAATTATGGAATTTAATTGCACATTGTTTTGTATTGTTTCTTTCAGATTATTATAATTATTGTTTTACAATTAATCCAAATTAATTGATGTTAAATAAAGTAAAACTGATAAATAAATTGTAAACTTTAAAAAGCATTTCAGAGACACCAGTGAGGTCAAAAATACCATTAACAAATCTTGAGGGATTTACATAATACATAATACATTTATATAATGAGTTAATCTCTATCATAAATGTTACACATAAAGTAATTGTAATTGTAAATAGCATTAGGCATTTCTGTGCACAAAATAATATATAAATGAAAGGATTATACATTTAAAGGATAATTATCTCTTATGTGTATTTTGACGATCAGTAGCAGAAATCTCAAGCGTTCCCTGTGAAATATGATTAATCAGTCTTAAATCTGACAGCCAGTGGCTGGTTCTGCCTTAGGTGAGACCTTCAACTACAGCAAATGTCAGTTTTGAATCTCGCTTCAGCAAAGTTGTCACAGCAAAGATGTAATATGTTTGCCTTTCGATTCAATTAGCTTACAAAAGACCTTGAAGCGATGCAATCAATTATGGGATGATGTTCTTTTACCTTGCAGAACTGCTGCCTTCAAGTCATGTAGGAATGATCACATTTACAACATTTGAATGCACTCTGATGTCACAAAGTCATAACTGACAGTTTTTTTGGCACAGCTTTGTGAATAATTGTGGTGAAATGGTTTTGATCATAATTTATGGACAGTAAAGTTTAGTATGCAGTTTGTGTAATGTATGTATGGATTTTTGTGTAAAGCTATAAAATGTGCTGTAATACTAGCTATTTCATGAAGTGACAGTCTTGGGCAACAATTCTCTGTCACAGCGCAAGAATGAAAAATGCATTTAAAAAATGTTGAACATCTAACGCACATGCTTTGCACTTCATTAGCCTGCACTAGTGCTAACACTGCTAACAGGCAATGTTCTCAAAAGTTTGGCTAACTTTCTGGCAAAGTTCTCTCAAAGTTATGGACAAGCATTCTTCTAGTAATGTTAATAGAACGTTTATTTGGTGTTGTCTGGTCTTGAATGATGTTCTCAATGTTGGCACACAAAAAAATTTTGATGGAACATTTTGTTTTCTTAAACATTTTGATTGGAAATCCCTGCTATCCCTCACATTTTTTAGCAGTGATTTAGCTAAAGTTTGTTAAATCTTATTTCAGTACGTTCAGAGAACATTCAAATGTAATGCTCCCATGTTTGCAGAATTCTTAAATGGAATGTTACCTTTACATCTGCATAACAAACTGCATTACAAAACAAGTGGTTTGGATGTTCAGAGAAACAAAACATTAATGGGAGCAAACCGTTCTTAGAGCATATTTTTGTTAGCTGAGGAAAAAGCCTCCAATTCATTAGCAAACAAAATTGCTTAATCATGTCATAATCACTTTTTACTTTTAAATTAGAGAGACTGCCTTACTCTCAGTTGTTAAAGCCCTAAGATTGACAAGATTGGTTCTGTCCGCTGCTTTTAAAACAGTTAACCACCAGATCCTCCTGTCAAACCTATTGGTAAAACGGATCTCAGGGACCGCACTCCAGTGGTTTGAGTCTTATCTCTCAGATAGGTCCTTCAAAGTATCTTGGAGAGGTGAGATGTCCAAGTCGCAACATCTAACTATTGGGGTGCCTCAGGGCTCTGTTCTTGGACCACTTCTCTTCTCTATCTACATGGCATCACTAGGTTCTGTCATTCAGAAACATGGCTTTTCATATCACTGCCATGCTGTTGACACTCAACTCTACCTCTCATTCCATCCTGATGATCTGACTATAGCTACTCAAATCTCAGCTTGTCTAACAGACATTTCTTGCTGGATGAAGGACCATCACCTTCAACTCATCCTTGCCAAGACAGAACTATTTGTGGTTCCATCAATCCCATCATTTCATCACAATTTCACCATCCATTTAGGGACATCAACCATAACTCCTTTAAAAACAGCCAGAAACCTTGGAATTATGATTGATGATCAGCTGACTTTCTCAGACCACATTGCTAAAACTGCCCGGTCTTGCAGATTTGCTTAATCAACATCAAGGAAATGAGGTCCGTTCTTTTGGAACATATTTCACAACTCCTTGTTCAAGCTCTGTTTCTGCCCAGGTTGGACTATTGCAATGCTCTCATAGCAGGCATTCCAGCCAGTTCTATCAAACCTTTTCAATAAATCCAGAATGCGGCAGCAAGATAAATTTTTTCACGATGCATGTCACATCTCTGTTTAACAATTTGCACTGGCTAACCAGTAGCTGCTCGCATAAAATTCAAGGCTTTAATATTTGACTACAAAACCACCACCAACTCAATTCAAACAGATGAGTCCTTGGCCATCTTCAAGAATCGGCTAAAACACATCTCTTCCATCTTTATTTGACCCTCTAACTAGCACTCTCTATTCTAATTATATTCTTAAAAAAATGTGCCCCCTTTAGAATTGCTTCCACTGTCCTCATTTGTAAGTTTCTTTGGATGAAAGTGTCTGCTAAATGACTAAATGTTAATGTAAATGACACACAAGGGCTCATTTGGAAAAAAGAGAAACACTAAAATAAAGTATTCACTTGTTATTTCTAACACAAATGACTTAGCTTGGTAGGCTACATGCTAGCAGCTATACTAAGATGTTAGGGGAGCTTTGCACAATGTTAAAAAGTCACAATTAGAAAATGTTCACTAAAAAAAAAGCTGATTTCCTTGAAACTGATAGAAACTCCTTTAAAACAAACTGCAGTTTGCTAGCCATATCCAAACATGTCACTTTCTGAGTGACCATCCCAGAGCCATGGAAACAAACAAAAAGCCATCCTGACAAGCAGGATATGGAGATATTACATCTCCCCTAACATCTACTTATCGAGCCTGTGACCACTAATGGTCTCCTCTTTGTAACCATGTGTTCTATCATTTGATCTCATTTGGCTAACAATAAAAGAGCCAATTAAAGCATAACCACATTACTTTGTTAATAAAGCAGACAGATTGACTCAGGGGAACATTTCATTGGCAGTTAATTATGCACAGTGGTAGTCTCGAACCCACTGAGCCAATGTGTAGCAATAAAAGCCGTTATACTGCTGCCAATTCCCACTCACAGCTGCATTCAGCTCCAAAACCAATGGATAGCGGCTTGCTAGAGCCAGTCAGACACTCTCTGAAGAGAAATAGAGAGATTTGCGATTCTGCTGCTACCTCTGAGAGTTGGGGAAAGGTCCATTTTTTTAATGAACAATGGAACAATGACGGCACTCTTTCAACGAAAAGGTCAACTTTAGGTCACTCTTGGTTTGTCAAGTGCTACGATTCTTGGAGTTAAGCTAAAAACGAATGGCAACAAGAGAATTAGCATTTTTGCGTAGCTCTAAAGAACGACTTCAGCAGTTATACACTTGCCTACAACAAATCTGACAAAGACTCCCCATTGTCAGTATAAAGCTATCAAGCACGAATCAATGAAACTTAAGCCTGTGACGGCAATGCTGGCTTGACCTTGAGTGATAAACATGTGTGTCTATCTGCACAGGCTGTGTCCTCTTATAAAGCAGTGTGTGAGCAAGGACTCTGTGTGGAAGACTGACATTTCGTCAATACTGTATTGGCATTCCACTTAACCCCTGGAGATAGAGGGATTATTATGTTGTTTCAGGGTGCTAAATGGGTTGTTTGAGCTTTTATTTTTCTAGAAGGTCCACTCTCTCAGAGTCTGTATTACGTTATTTATGTCCCTGTGTGTGCTGCACTAATTTAATGCTTTAGTGATCTTAAAAACCTGGTATTTTCCCACATGTGTGTTGATGCATATTAAATTTAACGCCTGAAGCACACAGTTTCACATTTATGTTGGTGGTACTAGTTTTGAAATGCATCAACATTAAAGCAAATAAACCATGAAAATTAATTTTTAAAAAAATGTAACTGAAGATATGTTCTGTCAATAAAACCCATCATACAGACCAGGCTTTCATCTGTAACACAACATTGAACATCAATAGCAGTGCCAGAGTTTAGTGGTATCAGATAGCATAGCCTTTCCTGACCGATTATAATTCTTTATAATTAGTCAGTAATGCAATCAAAATTATGCTTATTGATAATACCCCATTAAAATATTTATATTTATAAATAGGCACATTTTGCAAACATTGTGGGATATTGATTAATACATTTTTTTCTATATGAAAGTATTTACTATAATAGATACTATTCACTAAATATTAATATTGTTATTATTATTATTACTTAAAACTATTTTAAATAAAATTTAATTATACATTATTTCACATATTTTATAATCCTATTTAAATTATTAAATCAATGTACTATATTAATAATGTTATTATTATTATTATTATTTAAAATAGTTTGCCATTTAAAATATTATTTATTATTTTAACAACATATAATAATATGTAAATTATATTTAATACTTAATATTAGTTTTAAAACAATTAACTATTTTCTTCTTGAAAAGGTTTAATTGAATGCATTGTAACACATGTTTATTAAGCAAATTAAATTCAAATTATATTAACCATATTTACTCAGATCAACATTAATACCTTAAATAATTAAATTACATTCTTTTTTATAATGCCCAACATATTAATATTCACAACAGGGCAATAAAAACAGGTATATTTTGCAATCACAGATGGATATTTATTATTATTATTATTATTATTATTATTATTAATAATAATAATAATAATAATAATAATAATAATAACATTATTTACTATAAATACTTAATTATTAACTTAATAATTAATTATTTTTAATATTGTTATATTATTATTATTTAAAACTACTGACTATTTAAAATGCATTTTAATAACAAAATCAATTTAAAGTTTTTTAGAATTTTTATTTAATAAAAATTCTATTTATTATTATTTTAAAAAGTTTGTATTAAAATATTTCATACTTAATATATAATAATATGTCAAGTATTATTTAATACTAATTTTAATTTTGTTGTTTAAAACTATTTACTATTTAAAATTTAAAATCTGAAGATTTGATGGAATGCCTTGCAATGAATGTTTATTAAGCAAATTAAATTAGCATTATTTATTCATATCAACATTATACCTTAAATTGTGCTACTGTCCTAACGAGACATTCAGATTGGCCAAAACAGAATCCCTTCAGTTGTCTATTGTCATCAAATGTCTAGTTATAAAGATCTGTTACATCTTCATGTCAAAGCGCATGGCCGTCCAGCCATTTGTGATAAATGATGCTTGAAAAGCACTTAGATCAGTCACCGTTAAAAAACTGGCTGCGAGCTCGCTGGTACAACTTCATTTCCAAGGGTTAATATGACATGCCCTCTCCAAAACAATGAGTTTAAGCACATATTCCTGTCACTCCAGAACCTTGGATATTTGATGAAGTGATTGATGGGGCGGGTTGATGCAGATATGTTATACGGACACATACATCTTGATGTGATTATTCTTGTGGCCCCATAATTCAGTGACAGCATCTATTTTAGGTCTTCCCATGATGCCGCTCTCTAGCAAGCCATTCAGTGACAACAGATAAGGCCTTGCGTCGGTGCTAATACAATCCTTTATCTGTTCAGAATGAAAAAAAAAAAACAATCATTTATTCACCCTCACATCATTTCAGTAGGAGAATAATAATAAAGTTAATAATGAAGTATTTACATTTTTGTCTGAACAACTTCTTTAACACTTAAAGACAATGAATACATACGATGAATACACCTAGTGCAGCACAAGTTAATATGTGACTTTTCAGAGGTCTTTCAGTCAAATTTTCTTTTCTTTTCTTTTCTCCCCCCAGATCATCTGTGCCTAAAGCAGGAGGAATGGTGTCTGGAGAAAGTCTATCCTCCACAAAAAAAGGAGAAATATTGTCTTTTAACAGCCACATGAAAGGAAAGATGCTGTGAGCCACTTGAGCACGACAGAATAGCCTGCAGGGATTTAAACAGAACGGGAAGCGTCTCGGGCAGATAGAATGCTGTCACGTACACCGCGCAAACTCACCGTTTACGTGGGAATTATAAGCAAATAGTTATTATTTTTCACGAAATGGAGCATTTCCATTCTAACTAGGGCTAGGAATGTTAAAATATTGAAAAATCTATTAAACATTCAATGTTGAATCCTTGCTACATCTGTCTCCAGCTAATTGAGTTGCTACCAAGAATGTTAGGACTCAGGAGAATAATTTGTCGGTGCAAAAACATCGAATGGTCCAATTTATTGCTCGCTGCAGGCTGCGGAGTTCCAACAGGCTTTGATCAACCTTTTTAGGTCAGTATCACTTGAAATACAGAGAGGTCTCAGTAACCACAGAGAAAATATTTCATCTTTCTCCTCTTTTTTTTTTCTCGCTTTCTTTTAAAGAAAGAAAGAAGGAAGTATTTTTGTAGTCGTTGGGTTGGTTGTGAGCGAGATGCTAAATTCTTTATAGGACAGGAAAAGAAGGATAGCGGTGTAGTTACTGCAGATGCGCTGGTAATCGGTTAAACATTTATGATAGCAATGCAATTATAAGTTTAGCTGCAACACCATCGAATTCTATCCCCTGCTACAGATCAATAGATCAGCGGTTGTCAATAGGCCTTTTCCACACAGCTCAAACACAACTCATGCTTATATCCTGAGAATTTTGAAGTCAAAGCAAGGAAGCATCAAACGGGAGGCACTGACAGCTCGCGCGTCCGAGATTGCGTTTTGACTGAGATGGATTGGAACAAACGGTGCTTTTTTTCTTGTTTTTTTCCAAAGCTTGTTCATAGGGGCTTTGTTCAATTCCTATGTATTTATATTCATATTTATATTTAATTTCACTTTGCATTTGCCATGTCAAGCTCTTAAAATAACTACAATTTCTGATGTATCAATATTATGAGGGTACAATTCCATTGACGATAACTTTTGTGTTTGTGTGTTCAAAAAAGAGAAAAAAGGGAGCATTTGAATCAGTAGGCTTAAGCATTTAAACATTTAGAAAAAAGTAGACAAAACTTTGAGTTGCGAGATATAAACTCAGAATTCTGACTTTTTTTCCCCCTCAAAATTTTGAGTTGACATCTCACAATTCGAAAAAATAAAAAATAAAATAAAATTTGGACTATGACATAAACTTTGCATGGGTATACAAACGAACATGGAACAACACATTTATTAATCTGTGTTAATGTTAGTTAAAAAGACAATCGTTCGGTGTTTGTTCATGTTTTCGTTTCTGTTTCGTGACTTAACGGTGTCTGACTTGGGGCGAGACGTGGGCTGATGACGTCATAGTTTCAGAAGGGCAGCGTTTTCAGATTTATCCACTCTGGGACCGGGTTTAAAAAAATATCTGTTTCACTCTCCTGAAACGCTGGATCCATGTGGACGAAGCGCCTCTACATACAAAATGTATGCGCATACAGCTAAACATCTCTCCGGATGGGGATGGGGCCTAAATATCAATACAATTGCGATTGATATTGCTTTCATTCAACGCTTAAGTTAAGTAACTCATAGTTTTGTCCAAAATTGTTATATTTTGCTCCGATAGTAAAATAGTTTGAAGCAAAGCCACATTTACCAATGCTTCTCAATAGCGCTGTTTCATTTTGGTACTTTTAAACTAATTGGTTAAATGAGTGATTCAATGGTTCCTTCATATTACAGTCACTCGCTTTGTTCCAGAAAGAATCAGAGGGTTTGAATTGAATGATTCATTAAATTAATCGGCCATATACTGGTGTTATGATTTAATGCAGGCTGTTATTTAAGAACTTAAAGAAAGTTTTTATTACCAAAGATGTATGCTAGTTGTTATATCTTTACTGCCCCATCTATTATAACAGCACTTATTTTAATACTAGAAACAATCATTTATCACTTTATAAGGTACAAGACACAGTCCATTGTTCTCCATGCTGACCATACTGTTTAACCTTGAAGATGTATTGAGGTACCATCCTTCCCAGGCTTCTGCCCTGATCCCATTCATTATCGCTCATTCAATGATCCCTCAGGTCACAGGGCCAGAGATTTTAATTAGGGGGCCATAAATGGAAGAATTAAAGAGTGCATTTACAGTAAAAAACGCTGAATGTGTGCAATCAAAGTTTTTGGATGGCAAAGCTGAAGTGGTCTGCTCTGGTCATTAGATTTTTTCTTTTATTCTGCTTTATGAGGTTGTCTGAAAATACTACACTGTAGCATGCAATGCCACACTTCAGCTTAGTAGAAAAATCTGGTTTAAGGCTTATATCCAGCCTGGGCTGTAAATTGTTATAACATTCAGGGATATGGTAAAAGGAACAATCTGGGATGCGAGTCATTTGATCCTCGGCAGCCACCGTAGAACAGAGCAGAATGTGACTCTTAACATAATAAAATAAACACCTAGAAACGGACTTGCAATCAGAACAGTTTAATCTTAGTTAATATTATAGTTTTAAAAAATTAAGTGTAATAAATGTAGCTATTCTTTTTAGAGATTGCATGTATCAGTGATATTTTGATTATGTTATGAGAATTAATTTATTCATTAAATGTAATTATAAAACTCATTAGCTTAACTCATGTTATAACCAACTAAAACATAAATATAAAAAATATCAAATGTTTAAACTACATACACAATGTGTAATTGCCATTACTTTTAATATAATATAGGCTATTAAATACCTATATATATATATATATATATATATATATATATATATATATATATATATATATATATATATATATATATTATATTATATTATATGTCTTCATGTCATTCATAACAAGCAGAATAATGTACAGTCAGCTGGTCATAACAAAATAAAGTTCACAATAATGAGAAGCTAACTTAAATTTTTCCTTATTAACAGCTAGAATTTTATATAGGGAATTAACATGACGACAGCATATCTGTTCTTTTCTTAAAATCAAGCCCAGCATCCACAGATCCATGATTCCTGAAATAAGGACGGAGAATAAGCTGAGCTGTAAGTGAGCAAAAGGGCCCCGGTTTTACGCAAGAACCATGACAACGCTAACAAAACGTGAAGGGCTGTCCTCCTCATGGGGCCGAGACGCCCACCCCAGCATAGGGAAATAAACGTGCTCACTCTGGACTGCCCCGCACATCAGTCACGGGGGTAATGATCTTCGACTGCGGACAGGGTTATAGCGATGGATCCGATCGATCTGCCTCGTGGCCCCACCGGCAGCACGGGCCCCAAGATACAGCACGCTGTCAGCAGATAGACACGCTCTGATTTATGGGCCGTGTAGGTCACTGAGATTAGTGTCACAACCTTCAGTACACGTTATAATAGAGTTTAACATGGGTGTCATTGCATTACTTGTGTCAAGGGCCAGTGCAGGACAGTTACATGCAATGATTAGAGTAAATAAAAAATCTATCCAGGTTTGAGGATGATGACCTGTAATAGAGAGCCATTAAAATTATTTTCAGCTTCTGTAATGGCAATAAATGTCCATTGGACACAAAGAGAGAAGACATTTTTAGGGATATTTCAACTGAAAATGAACATTTTATCATTATTTACTCACGTTCATTTTGTTTCCAAACTTATTTTCTTCGGTGGAACTCATATGGATATGTTCACACTGCTCTTTTCTGTATAATGAAAGTGAATGGGGACTAAAAACCTGCATAGAAGAAGTCAATAAGCACACACACGCAGAATCACACACGCAGAGAGCTCCTCCACTCAATTATTTTGTCGTATGATAATTAACCAATTCACTATGCATGGCCAATTCTCAAAGGCGTCTTTGAACTAATTGTTCTCATTGACTCTATTAATTATTTGTTTGCTGATTTAATTATTTTCAGATCTGGAAAAATGGAAATTAAACAAGGGGCCAATGAGTGTTGCCAGAAAATAAGAACTCAAAAACAGCTACGATGTACTTTGAATGATCACACTGAACTCTTTTTAAAAATAAAAAAGTCAACATAATAACAACAACAACAACAACAAAAACATTTATATATCTATAAAATTTGATTGCCAAGTTAATATCTTATTTTAGGAAATATAATATGGTGCCACAACAATCTTTGAGCTAAAAGAATAAGAAAATATGATAACACTTTCCAATAAGGTTCCATACTTAATGCATTATCTAACAATGATTCAATATAATCTTGTTTAACATTAGTTAATAAAAATAAAGCTGTTAGTCAATGTTAGTTTAGATCCATTAAACAGCATTAAAAGATACAACTTTTGATTTAAAAAATGTATTAGTAAATGTTGCAATCAACATTAAATTATATTAATAAATGCTTTAGAATCTTTGTTTTTTTTTATTATTAGTTTATGTTAACTAATATAGTTAACTGATGTTTACAAATGGAACAAATGTAAAGTGTTTATTTGTGATAAACAGAAAATGGTACATTTATTTAATAAATGCTCAATTTAGTCCAAATTGAAATGAACTGCACTAAATTAACTTATTTATTCCTTTTTATTTAAACATTATTGCTGCCAGATTCCCTCTACTGAATTTATTCTGCTCATTCCAATTGGACTACTCTCAATACTCTATATTTTATGTTAATTATATTGTATTTTCAATGTGTTTTTCGCTGCATGTTGTTTTTTTTCCCCAAATTATTCTGCATCATGTTAATAATACCTTTACTTTTTTATTGTAATACTAAATTATAATATTACTACCAAAGTTTGATTATAACAATATTTTTATATGATAAGCAGTTATCATTGTGATTCTCAAAGCAAAATCCAGGGCTTGAAACTGTGAATTCTGAACACTGATTTTGCTTAAATTTGGTCTCTTATCTAGAAATAATGTCAGTTCAAATGTGCTCCTTTAAACATCACTATCCTGGACTCTTCATGGTTTTTATCTGTCCTCTTCAGCTGGAGGCCGGTCCTCTGGCATTAAGCATCATCTCTCCCTCTCTTCAATGCCAGTGTCCTGCCCTGCACTTGTACCAGACCAGTCGACACATTAAATTGTGACTGGCCCATGGCACCCATCCAACCGCTCTCAACAAAAAGCTAATATTCCCCTGCAACGTGCCAGCCTGTAACCACTGGCATATGGAAAACAAATTGCCGAGGCCGGGATCAGACACCACGCGGATGTTAAAGGACAACTCCCACTATTATTTATCATGCTGTTTTAAATGTTTTTCTCATTTGTTTCCCCTAAATATTTCATCGTCCCTTAAATATTCATTTAACTACTTCAGCTTTTGAATTTTTTACCAGTTTCTCTTTCTCGGGCTCAGCAATCATAAATAATTATGCATGTGCTCCTAGAAACAGACTGCATGAATCATGCACATGCATTCTTTTTTGTCTTTTCTCATTAAGACGTGTACTTCAACTAGCCTGAATACTTCCCACTGCCCCACTTGTGGAAATTGGATGCTCAATCCGGCAATATCACCGCTTAGTTGGGTTTAGCCTCTTGGTATTACACCAATTGTGCTACCTTTCTATGCGGTCATCTTGAATGATGCTTTGTTAGTGCAACCGTTTCAAACTCTCGCTAAACTTGTAAACATTTCGGCAATTATCTTGCCTTGGATGTCTCGCCCTGAGTGGCTCTTTCATGCCAGCCGAAGCAGGGAAATATGTTTGCCTAATAGCTTCCTTGTTATGTCCTCATAAATTAAGAAGTCACTTCATCTCGCCGCCCTCCACAAGAGGAAAACATCAAACATCTCGGGCGCGGAACTCGCGCTCCGACTCAGGAAAGAGAAAGTTTGCTTTTGACACATTCACAACACCAACTGAGAGAAAGGGAATCAGATACACAGCCCGGGTCATGTCAGCCGAATCAAATCCCGTTGAACACACTCCTGATCACACACAGGATTCACAAATGTGTGAGGAGGTTATTTGTGTATTCAAGGCTCATTTGCATACAAGCAAATCAATATTTTATTCTTCCTTAAAGTTTTTTTTAGCCACAAATACCTCAGTCCATCTGTATGGAGGAGACAGACATTTTTCATATCAGACAACAAACATTTGATAATTAGAAAGGGGGGAAAGTATAAAACAACCTATTTAATGAGTTATTAAGCAAATTTACTCTAGCTAATGAGAAATCCAGGACTAACCATCATTTTTCTCACATCAAAGTCAGCATCTGGTCTTTATTTGTGTGTAATGCCTGAACGGGGCCTTGGCAAACATCTCGGCAAGCAGAAACAAAAAGGTACTGTAAACTTTGAATATTGTGGGATTATCTGTTACTTAATGAGGCCGTTCGATCAGACAGAGCAAATAGCAGTATGTTAATTAGTGAATATACTCAGTGATCCTGAGCACACATCTCAGATATCTGTGGTATTATGAAGCAGTTCATATTTATCAGTCTCCTATAGCCGGAAGCTATCAGACATAGTGTGTTCACATCCGGGATAAATCATGTTAAGATCAGTGCAACTTCTGAAATGATCTCTGTATTTTACATTGTGCCTGTTTTGCATTGCAGATTTTAGTGGTGTGCAGTCGCAAACCTATAAGCTCTGTACATTTTCTTTGTTCTGTCACAAAATTAGTGAAAGCTCAGGGTCCTCTCTCATTTGCATACACTAATTGCTCATTCTCATCATGCTGTATGAAGTGACCTCATTTGATAATAAGACATGACCAATAAATCATGGGCTTCATCATTAAATGAATCACTTCCTGGGGGAATATTGATTGTTTTATATAATTGTACAAAAAAAAAAAGAAAAAAAAAAAAGAAAGAAAGACCAAAAAATTTAATTATTTCTACTCCTGTGACATTAATAATTATTAATAAATGATTTACGTATAGTTTTTAAATAAAACTCTTTGTAATTTAAATTATATTTGTAGGTGTTTTCTCATAATTTGTCATTCTGAAAATGCACATTTTCAGTGGTTTTTATTTAAGATTTTAACATTAAACAAATGTCATTTCAGAAATGTTCATCTCTCTCTCTCTCTAATATACAGACCGCATTTTTTTAATTAGTGTGTTTACATTTAAGCCTACAGCAACACAGCCTGAAGAGCTGCCTGTTTTATTATGTATAACTATCTATTTTTATACTGCCTTTTTAGGATTGAGATCTGTTTAAGCAAGCAATCAACATTTTAGATGTTTCATATTATGTTATAATTATATGCATTGCATTAAGTTAGCATTGCTATTCGAATCACAAACTTTGACTAGGCTTATTACTCTTAATGAACTAAAATCAATCAATCTATCTATCTATCTATCTATCTATCTATCTATCTATCTATCTATCTATCTATCTATCTATCTATCTATCTATATATACATATATTATTGACTAAAGTCTATGTTGCTGAAAACTACAGACTGGCATGAAAACTTCTCTGCTTTAGATATTTAAGATTTGCATTCTACATTAATAAAACATCAAACGACTTATAAGCAGGTGTACTTAAGTAATCAAGTTAATACAGTCTTATAAATATGAATCTGTGGGAAGTTTTTTTTTTTCATGTTCTACCATATTGTGCCGTAAAAAACAGTCATCTAAAAATGATTCATTGTGATTTCATTCTTGACACTGAATCATTAATCTTCGATCATTGGGGGGGTTCTTCTATTCAGAGATTAATTACAGAAAGAACTCGTCTAGTATAGTGCTCTGTCGCCACCTAGTGAATAGATCAATACTTGACAGCCTTCTGTTATTACATTGATTTATTCGACTAGTTATGTCAGAATCACAGATATAATGTCGGTTGCATACATTGGTGTTTCCTTAACTATGGACACCTTTCGTCCTGAAAAAATAAATAAATTAAATAAAATACAAAACCAAAAACCAAAATACAAAAAATTATTTAACTAGGCTATTTCATTCGTCTGCTGACAATATTTAACAGTGCACATAGCCAGCGTCACAGAGGAATTAATTCACTGCCATTTTGTTAGGGAAAAACAAACAAACAAAACAACAACAAAAATATTTTGTCCTTGTCATTACAATTACGTCTCAAATTATGTCTATTGAAAATACATCTGTTAAGGGAAGTCTTGCTATTCTAGGCTAATGCACATAATTAAACGCATATGTCCCACTTCCTTTCATAATTTGACTAAATGTAATAAATAAATCTGTCTAAATATTATATGTACCTTGAATTTCTTCTCCCACCACTTTTATTTTAAGCTATTCGCGGACGCTTTTGTCTTTGGTAAATTTCACTATTGAAACTTCACAACTACGCAATTACTAAATTAAATAAAATTTTGGTTAAAGTACTTGTAATTTTGTATTTTTGTCATTTAATTTTTTTTTTTTTTATGTCCGTATAGCTTTTTTCATTATCATTTCAGTTTTAGCTTTAGTTATTTTAGAAATGTTGACCCGTCAACTATAGCTGAAATAAATACGTTTTTATATTTTATTTCAGTTAACATTTGCTTTTATTTCTAGTAATGGAAATGTGTGAATGTTTTATTTATTTTTACGTTAACTAAAACAAATACGTTCATGTTAATGTACTTTTACTGGTATTATATCAGCCACTACTCCTTTTACAGCCATTCGTGACTTTTTAGAAAGAAACCGGCAGACTTTTATTTTGAATAAGATCAACATGTTGACAGGAAGCGGTGCGTGTTATTGAGTCACTTTACCGGAGAGTCGAGACTTCCAAAAGAAGAATAACGGCCGGGTAAAGCAACGGATAAAGATGGGTCTAATGAATCTGTCAGCTGTCAAACCTGCCCTCTAGACTGCTCTCGACTATTTTAAATGGTATTTCCACGTGCTTTTCTATGACCGACACGCATTTCTTGTCGTTATACGCGTTAAACTGACAGCAGTTGTGCTGTAGGAAGGAAGCGGGAGAGGAAGAGACTGGGCACTGCTGGCAAATAAACACACTCAACGGGAAGTTTATTTAATAGGGCAAGATTGTTTTCCAGCATACTTGATAGGGCACATAAGTGCACGTAATCTAAACATATAATCTGTTATAAGTATTTATATTAATCAGCGATATCAAAGACTATGTGAAGTCGTTATTGTTTGAATATTAAGGGTTGTTTTCAGTTGAAAGGTTGTTGTTCTCGATTAAGTTATAATCGATGATGGCTACAGATATAATAACGACTGAAGAAGTCTCAAACCAGAGAGACTCGAGTGATCTGAACGCCAACAAAAGTAATCCCGAATCAGACACACCCAGCCGGACATCTGAGACGCAAAACAGAAACATAAGTAGCGGTTTATCGTTATCGTCATCATCGGCTCATTCTGGGGAAGAAGCACCTCAGACTTCCAGAGCAGGGAATGATCCTCTGGAGAACGGAGGCAGAACAGGAGATCCACCGCAGGAAGCAGCGACTCCAGACAATAGACAAAAACCAGACGTGAGGACTTCAGCTCCTGTGAGAGAGCCGCCCACACTCTCCTCTCCTGCTGAACACAACGGAAGGTAATGAGCACACTGTCTGTGCCTCAAAACACATGCGGTCTAGGTAGACAGGACTGTCACTGGCACAGTCAGTGGATATATGCTACACCTTTGGGGTTATTAATTAACTATTTTTGGGCAGCAGTTGAGCAAAAATGATTATACCTTTTGGTAGAGTATTATTTAACATGAAATTAACAGCAAGAAAAACAACTAAATACATCAAATGTTTGTGTCTCTCTCTTCATAAAGAAATAGTTTCTGGCACAACTTAACATTTGCTCAAAATGTATTCGCCTTCAGGTCATCCACGATGTAGATGTGTTTGTTTCTTTAAGGGAACAGATTTGGAGAAATTTATCGTTACATTACTTGCTCACCAGTGGATCCTTTGCAGTGAATGGGTGCCGTCAGAATAAGAGTGCAGACAGCTGTAAAAAATACAAAAAGTAATCCACACCACTCAAGTCCATCAATTGACATCATGCAAAGCGGAGAGCTGCATGTTTCTAACAAACAAATCCATGATTAAGATGTTTGTAACTTCATATAAATAATTTTGGCCCATTCTAACTCCGAGGTCTTCAACTTCTCAACTGTATTCAACTATTAAAAACAGACAGCAGTGTAATTGTTTCAATCTAATCTGTTGAATTGATATTCATTTTACTTATTTTTTTTATGACTGAAAGTGCTTTATTTATTTAGTGCTCCACATATATATATATATATATTAGTTTCTGACTTTATTTGACACCCTATTCGTGCAGTGCCTTTTGTTTGTGTGCCATTATGTGGTGGCATGCAAAACCTACACCTACAGGTGATACATTCATAACAGTCTCTGGGTGTGTCTAATCTCTTAGAAATAGTTCACCAAAGAATAACATTTTCATCATTTACTTACCCTCATGTCATGAATGCAAAAGACGATATTCAAAGTTGTTTTTGTTCATACAGTTTAAGTCAGTGGAGTCCAAAGTTGTTTTGGACCCTCATTTTTTTATGTTAACATTAGCATGAACGTGATTTTTTTTAATTAAAATTAACACTGATTAATCAATTTTATTGTTAATTCATGATACTTAATGCATGTAAAATGCTACTTTTTGTATATATATATATATTAGAGGTGGGCATAGATGAATTTTTTTAATATAGATTAATCTCACTGTGATCTTGAAATTAATCTAGATTAATCTAGATTAATCTAAATTAAAATGGCTCAATCGAATGTGTTACCCAAATAAAATTGACAAACAGTAAGTCTTTGAGAAGGGGTTTATTAAGCTAGGTGGTGCATTAGAAAAGGGGCTCATCTCCTGTTTCCAAAATGTTTCACAAAGTTCTTGAAAAAGCTGTAAACTAATTCCACATTGCACAAGGTGCAATTACTCCTGTTTCACACCAATGTTTAAGTTTTTTTTTTTTCAAGTTTGTAGGTGTCAAGGTACAGAAACCACATAATAACACTGGATAGTCTTCAATGTAAAAATGAAATATACAATAAAACCTACATTTATTCAGACACCTTCAACATTTCTCACATTATTACAGTTTTGCTATATATATCAAAAATTATATCTGGTTTCTGAATAAGTTTTGGTTTGACTGTTAAAACTACAAAGAAATTCAGTCAAGAGCAGTGAGTGATTTTCATTTTCATTTTCTTGGATTAACATTACAGCAGCCAGTAGGTAAATTAGACGCGGCCACTTTAAGAGACGATGAACGCATCCAATATAATACAAATCCCATTTTTTCCTCAACTGTTTACTTTCACTTAAGAAATAACTGACAGTTTTTTCGAGCATAATTTCCAAGGTGGATATTTTGACATATTTTGTATGAATTTGTCGGCACAAGAGCAAAAATAAGCAAATTCGGTGTTCTAGTGTTTTGAGACGCCTTTCTCTGCGCGAGCCCTGAACACCAGTGGCTGTACCATGAAGCTGGATTAGGTGACTAGCCAGCTATGTTTCAGCTTAGTTTCCGCCAACCCTGGGTTTTAGGTACTATGAAAGTAGCTCGGCTTTAATCGGTGTTGGTTGCCATGGTATCTTACGCTGCACGGCTAACCTGCTCCGGGGCAGGTAATGTTCTGGGTTAGAGATCTCAAACTGAAGGTGAACCAATCAGATGCGAGAGAAGTGACACATGTCTGACACAAAGTCACTCCAGTTTATCTTGCTCCAAATTCAAGGTCACTTATGTTTAAAAAAAAATAAAAAAATAGAAGTCTTGCTTTAATGATAATAACGGAGTCATTTTATGATTTATATAATTATTGTGATTCATATTATTATTTATCTCTTACACACAAGCAATTTTAGTTTAACAGTTATTATAAATTATTTTAAATAAATATTAATGTATACAGATCATGTAATATAAATAAGCTGTAGTATCAAAAGATTGAACTATTTTAAAAATGACAAATCTGAATTTACATGTTCAAGTCTCTATCACTATATATTTTCAAATGTATAAACTAAGTTAACAAGTTCCACTTGTGACTACACTGATGGAGCAAGATCATTTATTTTATTAGTCCTCCTTCATTTTTCATATGACATTTAAATTTGTCATATTCTTCAATCTCTTAACCTTTAGCAAAACCTTTAACCTTTAGTTTTGAATCTCGCTGGGTCTCTCGCAAGAAGTAAATCAAACTTGCTTTGTATTGCAAGGCTCATGATTGGCTGTTCGCCAGTGATGTCAAACATTCATGTGCACACGCTCCACAAACTCAGGATCAAAGCCTGAATTGACAAAGAAAGTTGATGAACAGAATCATGGTACCAGCAAAGCCGGATTGAAGAGGTTTGGTTTTGTCAACTCCAAACTAATCCTGTAACTCTGAATTTGTTCAGCTACCATCATGGTACACACATATATATATATATATATATATATATATATATATATATATATATATATATATATATATATATATATATATATATATATATAAACTATAAATATTAGATGAAAAACTTTGAAATGTTGTTTTGGAAGCTAACTGGAATATAGTTTATTAAAATTACTATATATATATATATATATATATATATATATATATATATATATATATATATATATATATATATATATATATATATATATATATATATTGAAGCATTATAACAATATGTTATGCAAATGTTAATGTCCAAAAGCACATCTATTGAAACTAAAATAAAAATGAAGACTGAAAATATAAAAATAATCCAAAATATTAATAAATGCTATCATACCAAAATACATACACCAAGATAAAACTTCTACAGACATTTAAATTAGCACCTAAATTAGCTATTCATTTACAACCCTGTTACCACTTTTGCCATAGATTTTATTTAAAATGTTTTTATGTTTGTTTTGTTTAATTTTGATGTTTATTTTTTGTAAAATCACCCAAATCAGACTTTAAACGATTTATAGACATGTACCAAATTCTGGTCAAATTGTGAACATAGCATAGAAAATGAAAATGTTACTATTTTTCCTTTTGAGGTGATAACTGGCTTACTTCTTTATGAAATTGTGTATTTCATATTGTTTCGCAATTTTTGCACACTCAGCAGTATGCCAGTATTCCAGCCTGAACACAGTCTAACTTTTATATATTCAAACATTGAATCTAGTGTTTAGTTATATATATATTTTTTGGTCTTAAAAGAGCGATCTTGCTGTGAAATGACTTTAGTTCTAGCAAGAAGGGCATCCTAATCTGCTTCGTTTCCAAGAAATAAGAGCATGCTTGTTCTTTTCGCTGAAAACACTTAACTTTGAAAACACTCCCAAGAATTTCAGGCCTTTCCAGAGTCACCACCCAGATCTTTCCTCAAAGAAGGTGAAACTTGTCGACTTCCATTTGTAAAAGAGCTTATCTCGTATATGTAAAAGAATTCATATGAAGTCCTCAGGAGTTTACATGCCTTTGTATTGGAGATTAGCACACCAAAGAAGCTCAAGTGGATTTATGTCGTAATAAGATATGATACACCCCGCCTTAACATGCAGTGGTCTTATAAGGCAGTTCCAAGCTCATTGCATTAATTACTCAGTAACTAAGAGTTTGTAGCTCTGTGATGAATGACTATCAGCCACTATTGGATTTGGACTTCTTGTCTTTTTCAACTCGGACGAATTGTTTTTTTTAGTAAGTAAATAAAATGCTATGAACTAGGGTTGTTTTAAAACCAGATCCGTTGTCTAATGAGTGAACTCAATTGTTTTAAATGCTTTCAGTTTTGAGCGCCAGGAGTCGGTTGCTACCACAGAAGCGAGGCTGAGATTGGAGGGGGTGGAGCTAAAGGAGGAGTGGCAAGATGAGGACTTCCCCAGGTAGGACCACAAAATTGTAAGGTTATACATAACAAACAAATAAACCTGGCATCAGAGGAAAAATAGCTTCTTATTATTAAATAAACATTCTACATTTTCAATTTTAATAGGATGAGCCACATTCAAAATAGTTGTAAAATAGCAAACTTGCATTTGTGGTGCTGTGACCACATTTTAATGGAGTAGGTTTATGGTTTTTTTTTTATGATCTGGCTTAAATAATAGCAAATATGTATATTATATCACAGTAAGTTTGAGTGTGTTTTATTTGGGGTGCCAGGCCACTCCCGGAAGAGGGAGATATGCATCTTGATGAGGAGCTTTTCACCGGCTCTTCAGGTGAAGGAGCACCTGGTAAGCAGTACTGAATATTTAGAGACAATTATACATTTGTAACTATGCTCAGAAAACATTGTAATCAATCATGTTTTAACTGCAGCTTCACAGTCTTACAGACTAAACAGTGCAAGAAAACACAAAAAGAAGCTTTTGGCTCCAGACATCAGCCTCGACCTAGACCACAGCGAGGGTTCGATCCTGTCAGATGAGCTGGATGAGAGTACAGAACTGGACCTGGATGATATAGACACCCCTTCAGACAACAGCAACGAGTTTGAGTGGGAAGGTATGATTGTGCTTTAAATGTTAATGGTTTATTACATTATCCCAAACAGCAACTAATCTGATTAATTAGTCATTTTGCAGCCATTCGGACTCATACTGATCCTTAGAAATGTTCCTTACTCACTAATATTACAGAGACCTTTTCATGGACCGACTTTGTGTAATAACTCCTAGTTAAACAGTATTGTGTGTTCTTGTTTTGTTTTTCTGTCCCGCTGCTCTCTTCTCTCTTTCCTGGAAGGAATGTTTCTTCTCATTGGTTTGCGTCAGGCCGCTGGCCTGCGGTTTGTGGTAAGGTTACCTGACTGGATGTTTTACTCCCCGATCAAGTCCTACAGCATTGATTTCATTTTCTTTTTGCGATATCAATCTTTGGTGTGATATGGCACTATAAATCAAAGGCTATCTATTGTTTTCGTATTGGAGAATGTTGATGGTTGGATTTTGATTTGTGCATGGTTTTTCCACCAATCTCAATCAGATCTGATTCTGTTAATCAGCCTCACTTTGGTGTCCTGATCACTTTCGCTAAAGCTCAAAATGAATCACTTTTGAATTTAAAGGCAAAAAACTGCAGCGGTGCCAAAAAATTGCGAAAATTGAATTTAGCATCTTTTTAAAGGCAAACTTTTAGAAAGAATACTTAAGTGGTTAAAAAAAAATTCAGACTCGCTTAAGTAGGACTTTAGTACGTCTTTATACAGTATGTAATTGAATTAATACTTAAAAAAAATGTATTTGTTGTGTATTTAAGCTCAATTGTAAAATTACCATTTGTAACTGAATACATTTAAAATGTATTAACTTTAAATGTAATATTGAATAACACTAGTTGAAATTTTAATAAAGGAATTTAAATGTGCTCTAGTATATTTGTCAACACATCAAAATAAGTTTATTTCTTTACAACAAAATATTATTTAAACATAATTTAAATTGTACTTTGAAGTAAAATGTTTAATATGACATCCCAGATAGCACACGTACGTCTGCATGATGTCTGTTAAAGATGACTTCATCTGGAAAGCATCTGCTGTGTGCAAACATCTGATAGACGTCTCTAAGATGTCAGTTTTATATATATTATAAATCATAAACACCTTTAAGACATTTTCTAAATATTGTACTTTAGATGTATTGCAGATGAGCAACCTTCTTTAAAATACGTCTTGCCGATGTAAATGCAGACGGCAGATAGACATCTCCGTGATGTATGTGTGCTGTCAGGGATTATTACAAAGTGCACATTTAAAAAGTGTACTTAATTGTGTTAATAATCATAGTATCATAGTACCTTATGAAAATTATCTGTGGTTTTATTGTGGTGAAGGTAGAAAGTGACGTGACATACAGCAAAGAATGGTGACCCAAACTCTGAATTAGTGCTCTTATTTAATCCAAAGTACACACACACAGCCCTGAACACACACACACACACACCGCAAACACACACCTAGAGCAGTGTGTAATAACCAGGAAAATAACCATGTTTGTAATAGCCAGTGTATAATAACCAGTACTATGTGTTTATTTTTTAATCTACTTTTAAGATTTACAGTACAATACAAATGCACATTCAGTACAAATAAGTGCACTTTTGCACAAAGGTTCTCATGACAGATGTATCCATAATGAACTGGTAGAAACTAGCACTTATTAATGTAGGTACGTTGTATTCTCATTAGCTCTGTTACAAAACCTACTGTAGCTAGCTGCCCTTATGTTAACTGTGTTACCTACTGTCTACATAGGAAGCTACCTTCCTTCCATTAATGCCGTTTCAGTCATACTTCTATAAAAGCATTTATATTCACTTGAATCTGCCATATTTAATGGACGTTTTCACAGAGCATCCTATAATGGATTGTGTTGAAGATAGGCACATATGATGCTATCTGCGATTTTTAGTCAAAACTTTATTTTTCCGGTGTATTTTCTCAAAAATAACAAATAAACCCTGTATTTCCCTTGTCAGATGATCTCCCAAAACCCAAAAATGCGGACCTGTTGTGTAAAGGAGTGGAGTCAGTGCAGGAGTTCACCAGCACGGAGGAACGGGAGGAGGGCCGTCGCTGGAGAGTCTTCCGCATCGGAGAGCAGGAGCACCGGGTAGACATGAAGGCCATTGAGCCCTACAAGAGGGTTATCAGCCATGGAGGTCAGTGACCGCACCTTTCCATAACAATGTGTCCTGTCTGTTATCTATACAAGGACATTTTCTGTTTGCACCATTCAGGAAGTGAAATTGTCAGTGGGTGAGTTTTATGGCGTTTAGCAACATTCTCACCCATATAGCTGCTTTGGTTTTTTAGAGCAGTACTGTGGCATTTACTGTCTTTTTATAATGTCACATACCTTTTTCAGATCATTTCTCAGTCAGAAGAGCCTTTTACCATCTGTCTTTCCTCCTTTTTGCACTTCCTCCCCCTCCCTTTTGCCATCAAACAGCTGTCGCTTTCATTCGAAATGCCTGTTTTGCATGCTGTTATATAATGAACATTTACAGAGACTGAGCTGTTGATTTAGATGGATTGGATCAGTCAACTTGTGTAATTGCTGTAAAAGAGCAAACTAACGTTCAAACGTTTGCCAGTAGCCACTTTCAAACATGGTTCCCCTTTTCGCAGGTTACTATGGCGATGGATTGAATGCCATCATTGTCTTTGCTGTTTGCTTTATGCCTGAGAGCAATCAACCAAATTACAGATACATCATGGAGAATCTTTTCAAGTAAGTTCTAGATGGCTGTTCCACATGGCTTATTCTGGTCAAGATCTCTTTAAAACTGAGACATCTGTGAAGCGACCATGCTGGGGAAAAAAGTTGATGTAGAAACAATTGAATCTCAGAAATGTCTAGTAAATCTCTCGGCTAATTACAATGAAATGGCAAGTGACGCATTGAATTAAAAGTGACATTTTGAAGTAGAACGACTAGTAAAAGTTTACTCCAATAATCTTTTAAAAAATAAACTTTATGTACAGCTTTTAAAACCATTTTTTACATTGCCGTTCATTGCAGGATAGTCTCTGCAAAGTATTGTTCAGACGGCACTGATGAAATTAAGGCAAATATGTGTTGCTACTTATTGCTTCCAACTCAATCTGTGAATATTTCATATACAAAAAAAAAAACAGAAATAGAAATGATCACAATTCTTGGTTAACTATCACAGCGTACATAATTTTTTTCCCTTTTTTTCAATTACTTTTCCCTAACAATATGCATTATCATTTTGACTCCATAGTCCATTATAGTCCATTTTTGGGAGACCAGTGATTCAAGCTTTTCTGTTGATTTAAAGGGATTGTTCACCCAAAAATGAAAATTATCCCATGACTTAGTCACCTTCAAGCCATCCCACGTTTATATGACTTTCTTCTTTCAGACAAATGCAATCTGAGTTATATTTAAAAATGTCCTTCCTAATAATTGCAGTGAATGGGGGGTCAAGATTTTGAAGCCTAAAAAAGTACATCCATTCATCATAAAAAGTGCTCCACATGGTTTGGGGTGGTTAATAACGGACTTCTGAAGTGAAGTGTTGTGTTACTGTTAGAAACATATCCATATTTAAAACTTAATAAACCGTAATCGGTAGCTTCTGCTAACTGTCGTATGTGTGTTCATGAGAGAGTGATGTTAAAGCAGATGATGTAGGCGTCGCGTAAATTCCTGACATTTTCCAATATAACTCATTGTATTCGTCTGAAAGAAGAAAGTCATATTCACCTAGGATGACTTGAGGGTGAGTAAATCATAGGGTCATTTTTATTTTTGGGTGAAATATCCATTTAACTTGCATATCTAGTGATCACATTTACCATTATTTGGTAATTTACTTTTTCTCATGGATGAAGTATATCAATAATAATCTTTAGCAATGGGTTATGTGGATTCAGTTGATAACAGAAAGCTACTTGGTTTGAAAATGACTGAACTATTGACAATAGACAACGGACCCAAATTCTGTCCAAATTCCACTAATATTGAAGCCCACCTTAAGTTTTTTAGCAGTGCTGACGGTGATGGAGACGAGTCCTCACCTGATGCCTCAAACCTGAGGTGGTTTTAAAACTAATATATTGTGTATAATTCAGGTATGTCATAGGAACTCTAGAGCTGCTTGTAGCTGAGAACTACATGATTGTATACCTGAACGGAGCCACTTCACGCCGAAAGATGCCCAGTGTGGGCTGGCTCAGAAAATGCTATCAGCAAATAGATCGAAGGTGAGAACCTCATTGATAGGATTGGCTAACAAAGTTTTTTTATTTTATTTTTGGGTTAACTATCCAATTAAATTACTCATTCTGTCTTTATTTAGTTTTAACCCCAGAATATATATATATATATATATATATATATATATATATATATATATATATGTATGTATGTATGTATGTATGTATGTAAAATATTTAGTTGCAGTTAATTCTAATATTATATTCACACAACATTGTTCTGATACAGGTTAAGGAAGAATTTGAAATCATTGATAATTGTGCACCCGTCCTGGTTTATTCGCACACTCCTAACTCTCACAAAACCTTTTATAAGGTCAGTCCTTTTCTAGTTCCCTTCAGATATGTTTTAATATGAACTGATTTCCTGCTTATGCGTTATTCAATGTAAATCTTTCATTTTATAGCTCAAAATTTAGCCAGAAAATCAAGTATGTGTACAGCTTGACAGACCTGGCTGAGCTTCTCCCGATGGAGTATGTTTCCATACCAGACTGCATTAAACAGTAAGTATCCCCTTAATATGCTGCTTCTGCCTCCTGTGTTTTCTTTTTTTACAGGAAATTATCAGTTTCGACTGTACGTTCATTACTCTGAAACGGTTTTGGCAAGCTATGCTAAATGATTACTTTACGTACTGAAGTTTCCATATTGCTCTCTTCTCTCATCAGTATTCTAGCTTTGTAATTATTTTAAGTCTGATCCGCTCCCAAGTGCTGTTGGCTGTGGTATCTTCAGAAACTCTCTATGCCCTAACCCTTCTCCCTGCATTTCCTCTAAGGTTTGACGAAGAAAAAAATAGGAAAAAACATAAAAGGTATCTGTATTTTCATTCCTGAGATCACTGCGGTATTTCTGTTGCCTTTGCCTGAATTGCACAAGACTAACAATTAATCGTTTGGCTTTAATAAGTGTACTCCTTTTCTTGGTCACTCGACCAAAAGTTGTTTTTTGAGCTGCTGCTTTAATTTTGATCAAAATGCTAAATTCCTTCTGTGTGCCATCCTACTATAATCTTTGGTTGAGAACAATATGTTTCCAGAGCAACAGCATTGTCCTTTTATTGTAAAATCTACAGAGGAAATCAGTATTTCCTGTAGTTTTTGTCTTATCGCTATTGCAGTTTCAGTTTTCTTGCTGTCTTCACCCTAAAATTTGTTTTAAGACCATCCAAAGCAGTTAAAATCTTTTGTAAGGTTATTCATAATTTATTCAAATAAGTAAAATAATAAATAAATATTCTTAATTTATTTTCAACTAATTTTGGTAGACCTCATCATTTTATTTTTAAAAATAACTAAAAACATTGAAATAAAGTACAGTGGGTTTCAAAGAACTAGTCAACATTTTTTCTCAGTTAAAAAGATACTAGTAAAGGTATGATGTAAAACAAATGAAATTTTTAGTTTTTTGATTTTGCAGGATGTCTTTTTTAATAAACACTCGATTTAAATTATGCAGAAAGTATATATGCCAATGAAGATAATATAATTTGTGTAACAATGTTCTTTCGTGGGAAGGAGGCGGCGGGAACTGGCAAACAATCAAAATGAAACTTTAATAATAAAATAAACACAAAACAGCGCGGCAGCCCCCTCACGGACGACTGCCACGCACAAACAAAACCAAAACACAAATAAAACCAGGCCCGGTCCTCTCTTGTCCTTCACTGTTGTCACTCCCATTTTATATCCTTCCAATCTCTTACGTGGGACTCGAGACCGGTGGGTCGAGTAGGTGTCGCTGATTTCCAATCACTCCACCGGCCTCGCTCCGTTCCCATGGCTCTCGGCCCTGCCCCACTTGTCACAATTTGTAATTAGTGATTAGGCACCTATTGTATCCGTTGGCATTTTTATTGCTTCTTCTACCGTTTCCGTTTCTTCTGCTCGAGTCTATGGCTGCCCATAGTCCCGCTTGCGTGAAGGTTGTGAAATTTGGCACACTGATAGAGAACAGTCTCGACATTAAACATAGCATATTTGGAGTCTCTAACTCAAACTCTGTAGTGCCATCAGATGTCCAAATTTTCACTCATGTTTATGCTAATAACTTTTAAACCATAAGGCACAGAAGGAGAATTTTTTTCCCTTTGAATCCCTGGCTCATGCAGAGTCGAATGAACAACAAAATTAAAAAATAGCAAGGTTTCGTTTTTTCGCTATTTTTAGTTGTTTGAAAAAACTACTTTTTAAAACTCATATGGTTTGTCTGATTCTCACCAAAATTATCTCATATCATCTTCAGACCATGTTGGCAAAAAGTTATGGAATTCACGTTGATTCATTAAACCGTTCTCGAATAACACTTGAACAAATTTGAGAAAAAGAAGAGGCTTCCCCTCTGAAATGTTTTGGCGTATTGAGACCATACTTGGTGTGTGTTGTAACAAGCAGGACCTGAGCAAACCTGCAGTGTTATGGTGGCGTGCCACCTAATGGTCAGGAGATGTGACAAATGCATATTTTTGCTTATAACTTCTGAATGGTTTTTCCAAAAATCACACAACTGGTCTCATTAGATTAGGTGCCAAGATATCGAACGATATCAAATTGTTTTTTTTTTTTTTTTTATTGAATTTTTTAGTAAAATGTTATATTTTACGATTGCAATGATGTATCATTATGAAGCTTGGTATGCTTCTTCGGCACTGTTAGTCCAATTTTCACCAAATTTAACAAGCAATGTGGCATTGTCCCTTCACACTGACCATGCCACATCAATTTGATAACAGCGCCGCCTATTGGTCAAGAGTAATAAACAATTCACTATCCATTCATTATGAAATTTCCAAAAATTTTCAACTTTTGATTGCATTAGCCTATTGTAATGGAACTGGTCTCAAAATATGAATTGGGTCATTTATGGGTCCAATTATGCAATAATAAGCTGAACTTCCTGTCCTGCCTACTTTTTCAAACTCCTCCTCAACCGTTGATCCGATTTTCACCAAAATCAAGTCTGATCATCTACAGACTTTGCTGACAAAAATTTATGGATTTTGTGTTGATAGACAAAACTGTTTTTTTGTTGTTACTGAGGCAGTATCTCTGCAAAGCTTTAACATAATGTCAACAAACTTTGTGTGTGCCATTGTCACCTCACACAGTTCACATTAAAATAATTTGATTGCAGCGCCACCTGTTGGACAAAAGGGATAAGTCATTCAATCATATTACTAGAGGTTGCATTTATGATTTTTCAGCCATTTCAATTAAAATCATCCTAAAACTGCTTTTATTACGGTACTCATTGTTGCATTTGGTCTGATGCTCCATGCCATGCTTAGCTCCTCATTTTGCCTTAGGAGTGCTTGGCCCCCTAATTGCTGCTTGCAGTTATATTTTATAAATTTATATTGAATATAAAATTGCATAATGTATACATTTTAAATAGAAATATATATTTAAAATCTATTTATTCATTAAATCCTGTTGGAACATTTATTTAGCTCTAATCTGATCAATATTTTGCTTTTCCCACACATTTTTGAGTCTGCAGTGAGATCTGGGTCTGCCTAAAAGTGTGTTGTATAGAGGGAAAAATGGAGACTAGTGAAACTCCACATCTGAGTAACACAATAACTGTTATTAATTAATTTCATTCAGGTTTTTTGGCTATCTTGCTTGTGTTTGAAATGAATATCTCACAGATTTAGATCCTGACATTCTGTCCTCAATTCTGCCGTTGTTAGTATGTTATGTATTACCATGCTAGTAAATCAGACTTTAATGGTGAAGGATTTGAAAAGCAAAGTCATGGGTGGTTTTTAGTATTTCAAATGCATGTCTGTCCAAGGCACATTCTTAACACCTACATATGACAAAACACATTGTGTAATCCTCAGTGGGTCATGACGGAGCAGTAGAGTGTAGTCTACATCAGATATCATAAAACACTTGAATGTCTTAACAACCGTATTGCAACTGTGTTGTGCAAAAGCTTCACTTCAGTTTTTTCATGTTTTTCAGCCAGTTTGTACAATGCAGAATCAACTGAATTAAGTTCCGCATTAATTGATTTAAATCATATTTTTGCTTGTGGTGTTTGTATAATGATGTTTTTAACCTCATTAAAAAATAAACAAAATTGTCTTTGTGATCAGACTAAACCTTTGAGTGTAAAGTCGAGACACTTTTGTGATGTTGTCTGTGTATTAATTCATGTATAAATTATTATTTCTGAATCAAATTGAAGTGTCGGTATGGTTTGGATTCTGATGCCTTACACTTAATATATATATATATTTTTTTTTCATTTAGGATTGACCAGGACATGCATGGGAAGGTAGAGATCGCCACCACTGCAGTGCCAGAATGATTCAGAGGGGCTGCAGAGAATGTATAGGGCTTCTTTTAGCTGGAGAATGAAAGATCTTGATGTCAGAAAAGTGCCTTTTAAAGGATTAGTTCACCATAAAATGAAAATTCAGCCATCATTTACTTGCTCTCATGTCATTTAAAACCCATATGAACAAGCTTGTACATTCTGCTAAATATTTTCTTTTGTGCACCACACAAGAGTCATACAGACTTAGAACGATGTGAGGGTAAGTAAATAAGGACAATTTTTATTTGTGGGTTAGCGGTCACTTTAAGGCTTCGATTGACTGTTATGCTATGTGACTTTTTTTTCTTCCTCCCTGTTGCATTTGTGTGCCAAGCATTTGTCAGATGGCATCTGATTTCTGTGTTAAACATTTTAATAACCTTTTTTATGTCTCATTTCAGTAAGTAGATTCTGTCAACATGTTCTAGTTTGTCTTTGTTAAGGCACTCCGTTTTAAAACTAGACGATGCATGTTCTACATTACATTTAAATATCTATATTTATATCAAAATGCGACAAAGGAGAAAGATTAATATATTTTTATGACTGAAATGTTATTTTTAAGTCCACAGTCTGGCATTGTTTGTCATGTGCTCACTGAACATCTCACAGTTATACCACAAATTGTTTACTGCTGAATGTCTTGCATGATTAAAGAACCCGGAGAAATGTACAAACGAGACAGAAAGGAAAAGCAAAAATGTATTGCAAAAGTAACATTTCTCGGTTTAGGAGGGTGGGGTTCTTGTATGTCATTTCTTGCAAGTAAACTTCCACACAAAAATCCCATTGTCATCGTGAATGTTCAACAACACTGTAACAGTTCAATGATGTGTCATTTCCCTAACAGAATAGGACATGAAAAAGGTAAAAAAAAAATATATATATATTATTTATTTTGATGGTATCAACACTGAGCTCCTTAAGAACAAAACTGAAACTTGTGTTTTTTAGTATAGTTCTTCAAATTTCTTCAATGTCAAAATTTTTATAAAATATGTATGTATGTGTGTGTTCCTACAGTAAGAAAACCTGGAAACTTAATACATTGCAGAATTTGTACCCAAATAAGTAAAATATTCACACAAACAGTATTTTGAAAAATGCACAGACAGTTATTGAACACATCACTTCTGACAACATAAAATAATGTTAGATGTTTTAACTACTCGTAATGAACAACCATAAATAGTTTTGTACCTTAAAAAACCTCCATGCATTTCATTAGCTACACAGTCTACTTGTAGATCAAACTTGTATGCCAAATGATCCATTTAAAGTCTCCAGCTCCATAGACACAAACTGCACGTCTGTGCATCCCACTGCATGCTGGGTAGGGAGCTGCACTGTTTAGATATCCTTCATGGTAGCTCCACTTCACCAGACGAGCAATCGCGTTCATGTCTGATTGTTGGTACTTGATGTTTGGAGGATTGGATCCTGGTACTGAAGGCATCCACTGTAACGTAGCCCACTTGTGCTCATCTGGACTGTATCTGTCTTTCTCCTATTCCTTGAAGTTTTGAGTCCTTTTTGAAGATGTGCTCCAGAAACTCTCTTGAGAATCACAAAGTATTTCCTGAGAACATGGGGGTCTTTATTGTTGTGAGCGACTTTTTAACATTAGTGTGAATCACATTGTATTGTGATAAAACTGTTAGTGGCCCTTTTTGTAATCTCTTGAGACATCTATGGACTGTCACTGACTCTACACTGTTCTTTTTGTTCGGGTGTTTTAGAGACCCGAACCATTGTTGCATTGGTTTTAATGGGGAAACCAATGCCTTTAATCTGGACTATATGTAAAAGCATCTCCAAGCCAGTTGTATAAAGATACCATTGATTCAGTGAAGAAATTCTGGCTACAAAAAATGGTCAAAAAAACAAAAACAAATTCCATGTATCCTTATTTTCATTTTACATGAGGTAAATTGTGCCAAAGAAAACAAATGCATGCTTTTAATAGGCAACAAAATTGGAACAAAGTTACCTAGTAATTAATGAAACCACAAAATTGTGTAATATAACACAAAAAGTATAAAATCATTGTTTGCTGCTATCAATATTGTAATTAATAAAGTTTATTATTTCCACTTTATAAAAAAAAAATATATATATATATATATGTGCTACATTCTAAATACGACACGAAACCGATACATTGTATCATCATATTAAACATAAAACAACAAATATGATAAAATGCATATATATGATGACAAAATAATATTGATTAAAATACATGCTTTTGTGTGTTTCCATGCTTGGGCTTGGCCTCAGCGCACTGTAATTATGTCAGTGCTCAAACTTGTTCACCCAAATTCCACTATATAAGAAATAGTGAACATGCAGTTGCTTTCACAGTAGGCTCAAAACCTAAAGGTGCCATTTTCAATGGGACTGAAAATTTTGTTAAAATTACAAATGACCTGCTCCTTGCGTCAGACCAAGGCTGCATCTCATTTCTAGTCTTACTTGATCTTAGTGCTGCGTTCGACACCATAGATCATGACATAGTCATAGATCGATTACAAAACTATACAGGTATTCAAGGGCAGGCTCTAAGATGGTTTAGATCCTACCTGTCCGATCGCTACCATTTTGTTTACTTAAATGGGGAGTCATCTCATTTATCATCAGTAAAATATGGAGTGCCACAAGGATCCGTCCTAGGTCCCCTTCTATTTTCAATATACATGTTGCCCCTTGGTAATATTATTAGAAAATACGGAATTAGCTTCCACTGTTATGCTGATGAGACTCAGCTATATATCTCAACGAGACCAGATGAAACTTCCCAATTATCTAAGCTAACAGAGTGTGTTAAAAATGTAAAAGATTGGATGACAAATAATTTTCTCCAATTAAATTCGGATAAGACAGAGATACTAATTATTGGACCAAAAAACACTACACAGAATCTTGTAGATTACAATCTGCAACTAGACGGATGTACTGTTACTTCCTCTACAGTCAGAAATCTGGGTGTTATATTAGACAGCAATTTGTCTTTTGAAAATCTTATTTCTAATGTTACAAAAACTGCATTCTTCCATCTTAGAAACATTGCCAAGCTACGAAACATGTTATCTGTTTCTGATGCAGAAAAGCTAGTTCATGCATTCATGACCTCTAGACTGGACTATTGTAATGCACTTCTAGGTGGTTGTCCTGCTTCGTCAATAAACAAGCTACAGGTAGTCCAAAATGCAGCAGCTAGAGTCCTTACGAGGTCAAGAAAATATGATCATATTACCCCAATTTTATAGTCTCTGCACTGGCTACCTATTAAGTTCCGTATCAGTTACAAATTATCATTACTTACCTATAAGGCCCTAAATGGTTTAGCCCCAGCGTACCTAACTAGCCTTCTACCACGTTACAACCCATCACGCACCCTAAGGTCACAAAACGCTGGACTTTTGGTCGTTCCTAGGATAGCAAAGTCCTCTAAAGGAGGTAGAGCTTTCTCACATTTGGCTCCCAAACTCTGGAATAGCCTTCCTGATAATGTTCCGGGTTCAGACACACTCTCTCTGTTTAAATCTAGATTAAAAACACATCTCTTTCGCCAAGCATTCGAATAATGTATCTTTTAAATTGTGAGTGTAGTTGCATCTGATCAAAGGTGCTTTTTTATTCATTAGCTTGGGTTAAACTAATTTTACTTTGTTGGATCAGCAGCTATGCTAATGATGTCTGTATTTTGTTTCTATGTTTCGACACGGGATTTACATCCCGTGGTAACTAGGATTTACACAAGCTCCAGTCTGGATCCAGAACACCTGAGAAGAGATGATGCTGACCCTCAGAGGACCTCAGATGATGCTAACCCTGAATCAACAAACAGAACTAACAATTATTGCTAAATGTGTGACTGAATCATATAATAACTTAATTAATAAAATTGATAGTTCATCGTCTAGCTGACTACGTCTTGTATTATTATTATTATTATTTTTATTTTTTCTAAAATCCTGTCAAATGTGCACAAACTACTAGCTACTACTAAATATTGTAGAAACATAATTTTCTGTAAAGTTGCTTTGTAACGATTTGTTTTGTAAAAAGCGCTATACAAATAAACTTGAATTGAATTGAATTGAATTGTGTTTCAAGAAAAAATCTTAATTTTGTCTTTCACTGAAGAATGAAAGAGAGTAAAACAGGCGATTAAAAGTTACATTCTGTTATTATTTTATTCCTGCTCTAGGACTCACCACTTAGTTTGGCTACTGTCATTGCTGTTACAGACTTCGAGTTCACATCAGGTCAAAATTAGACTTTGATTAGCTAACCCTTCAGAACTTGATTAGCGTGTTCAGGTGTGTTTAATTAGGGTTGAAGCAAAACATACTCGGTTACGAATGTAACCTTGGATTCCTGAGATACGGAACGAGTACTGCGTATGGGAAAAAGCTTCTTTTATCCTCAATACTGAAGCTTTTTTTCAATAACGCAGTGCAACTGCACTGCCATTGGTTTAATCTGTAAACTTTTTAAACCAATGACAGCGCTGCAACATGCCAAAGCCAGCCAAAATGGGCGGGCGAATGGCTATATAAGCAGGGATAAGTGAGAAGGCCGGAGCCATCAAACCCTTAATGCTACACTGCTAAGAGGGAGCTAGCTCCCTGGAGGTGGCATGATGACGGGGTCTGATAGAGGCCGTCGTATCAAACTTAAATAAATAAAATCTGACAAGAGTGGACGGCGAGGACCAGCCGGCTGCCTAACAGATGTCCTTGATAGAGACACCACTAGACCAGGCCCATGAAGAGGCCATCCCTCTAGTGGAGTGGGCTCTTACTCCTAAGGGGCACTCAAGGCATAACATAAAGTGATAGCGTCGACTATCCAACGTGAGAGGCGTTGCTTTGAGACCCAAGACCCCTTGGTGTGGCCCCCAAAGCAGACAAAGAGCTGGTCAGAATGCCTGAAAGGCTGTGAACGCTCAATGTATATCCTCAAAGCCCTTACTGGGCAGAGTTAGGGGCTGAAGGTCAGCTGACTGCAGCGGCTCAAAGGGAGGTCCTTTCAGTGCTCCAAGGACCGTGTTGAGGCCCCAAGTGGGAACGGTGAGAGGAGGCGGGGGCTTCAACCGCCTAGAACCTCTCAGGAAATGCATAATAAAGCTGTTTCAACCCACAGGTTGGCCAGCGATAGGAGCATGAAATGCTGCGATGGCTGTTACGTACACCTTGAATGTGGAAGGGGTCTAGACGCTCTTGGAGAAATTACAGTATTGGAGATATGTCACACTCAAAATGGTTTGTAGACGGAGCTCTCGCCTGAGCAATGGTGGGTAGCACGTCCCCGGGGAGGCTTGGAGGCTCCCATCGAGGGACCATACATGCAGAGCCCAGACTTCAGAATGTGGATGCCAGGTTGTCCTGTTTGTCTCCTAGGACCAAACTTGGCTCCTCCAGAGTGGGGCCACCAGGAGGACTCTGTGCCTGTCTTCCCTGACTCGTCTGATGACCTGAGGGATCAGAGCGATTGGGGGAAAAGCGTAAAAAAGGAGGCTGGGCCAGTTGTGGGCTAGCACATCTATGTCCTTCGAAAACAGGTTGGGAAATGAGAGTTGCTTTCTGAGGCAAAGAGGTCGACCAATGACTTCCCGAAAATTTTCCCAGATTTTGAGAACCGTCTGGGGATGGAGCATCCACTTTTCCGAGGGGACATTGTTCCGAGAAAGCATGTCTGCTCCAAGATTTGTCTTGCCAGGCATATGCGTCACCCTGAGCGACCGCAGCCTGGGCAATGGCCATTCCAAGAGGCGCTTTGCCAGTGCGCAGAGGCGGCTGGACAAAAGGCCGCCATGGTGATTTATGTAGGACACCACTGTCATGCTGTCCGACTGGACTAGGATGTGGCACCCTTCAGAATCACCTGAAAGGATTGAAGAGCTTCATCTCACCAGCATCTCGAGGCAGTTGATATGAAGATGGCTCTCCTCATGCTGTAATAAGTAGTATATCTCCAGCACATGCATTCAGATCAGGGTTGCCAGCTTTTCACAACAAAGCCTGCCCAGCCTGGCCTGGTAACCAGCAGTAGAACGGTAAGGAGCTCTAACAGGTGCATCTAAATTCAAATCTCGTCATTCAATTTGCTGCACTTCCAGGTTGAATTAAATCAGGAAGGGTCACATGACCTTCAATTAAGTCAAACTTAGCAGTACCACAAAAAAAAAACAACACCTTCAGAATGTATGCAGTTGACACACATATGTATTTGTATAGTTATAAAAATACTAAAAGGAGCAAAAACCCTGATATTTCATACATAAACCGTAACTGACCTATCAGTGTCAGCTACACTCCCACCAAATTACCTTTGATCTATTCGAAAAACATATAGAATGCAACAATTCGAATAATCAATGGAAATTTCCAGGCATCAACACAATATATGAAATCAGCTAACATGATTCTATCCCCACAATTCATAATTGCACACTCTTCAGTTAGAATGAACAAATTGTTCACCATATATCACATTGTTTTTAATATTAAACGGAGTACTAATCAACATGTGACCAAGATACTAATACCTACATACCAAAAACCCTGATATTACAAATACATCATACATAACCCATAACTGACCTATCAGCTACAGCTACAGTGTTCTAAATGCAACTTAAATAGTGATTTGTAGTTGTGTCCTTTTTTGGAAGGCCAAACAAAGTATTTTTGCTTTTACAACAAAACAGCGTCTCCATGACATGATGCTGGGGGCAACAGCAAGAATCAACACTACGCCTTCTTTCTTTGCTTGAACATTTGGGCGGAATTATGCAAATCTTCAAACACAGTGACTTAGACATACAGGGGTGTGTTTAAATGAGGCGTTTTAGGAGGGTGCGGACAAGTCTAACCTTTTATTAAAAATTCCTGTTTGGGTTTGAGACTTTAGTCTTTGCAACTTAGGAATCTTATCTATGATACGCTTTTATCTTTATGAACATCTGTCAAGATTTTAATAGTTTTTTATGCTATTTGAGCCAATCAGAATTGACCCTTACCTAATTTAGGAAGTAGTTAGTGACCTCCTGTTAGAGTATAATTGCTGCTGTATTGAGTATGCAGAGAGCGGCCTACGAACTCTTCGCGAGTATTGAAGCTGATTTCTGCTGAGAAAAAAACTGCAAACTATTTTCTTCAACAAATTTTTCTTCAGTTAATTCCATCTCTGACTCCTGGTGTTCATTCATCATACCTGGTCCTTGGGTTTAACTGTAAATTCCCCTACATTACTTTGACATTCTGTAAACATGCTATTATAACAAGCGGAATTATAGTTATACACAGTTGTGGTTTACTATTCTTTAACTTTTGTGCAAAACTTTGCTGTTCTGTGGTTTAAACAGGAAGAGATTTTATCGAATGCATTTTTATGCATACTTTCAATTCCATGCTTATATTTACCATTGCATATGAATTGAGAATTTACTATAATTTTTGGTTTGATAAATCCTTTCATAAAATATGGCAGCCCTTCATAACAGTTTTTATAGTTAGCTCATGAACAAACATTACAGATCAGTAGTGTACATTTGGATAACAATATGGTGGGTGTCAAATATTAAAGTGATAAGAAAAAATCTCCACTTTATGTGTTTGACTTATTGTTTCCTTTGTGATTTATAGCATAGGTTAGAAACGAATCGTGCTTCAGAGATTCACGTCATACTCGATTGTACCTCTTACCACACAGTACACCAGTGGATCTCAATTCCAGTCCATGACCCCTTCACGTAAATCATTGCTCAAACTTGAACAAACATTGCACTACTCGAGTTTCGTCAATGAAGAGGGTAGAGTAATTGTCGTTTATTCCATGTATGGTCTAAAATACAATCACCCTTTGTATTTGCCACAGAACAGCAACTGATTAAATTTTGTCATCTTTGCAGGAATGTTGTATGAAGACTTTACAAATGTAGCATATCTTCAGCAACATTTGTGAAAGTGATTAGCACATATTTCAGGCACATACCAGTATAAATATAGATATATTTTAGTACATTATGTGTCACATTCATTGTTTTAAAAATCCTCTTTTTTTTTTCATAGGCCACACTACAACAATTTTTAAACTTTCAAGCTGTTTATTACAGCAAATTTACTTTCTTTCAGACATGATATGTTGACAAGATTCTTCTTCTGTCTGTTAGTGTGTTGACTGTCATTCTTGTTATCATACTTTGACCACACACTGTGTATGCTCCATTTAGAAGAAAATCATATATTGTTTCTGTATATATAGATACATTTGTGTAAAATTTTTACATAAATGTAAATTATTTGTTATATGTCAGAGCACAATATCATGCATGATGCATGAAAAATAATATTTTATTTAAATTCATTATTTGTTTTTATCTTTAGATCTTTATTGTTAGTAGACTGACTGACTAATGATATGTATGTTTTTTTTATATGTTAGTGTTATTAGCAAATCTGTTGGTTTATAAGAAATAGTATGCATAACAGAAAGAGAGCTTCTCTGAAGGTTTACAAATAGTTCATTAATTTTATTTAACAATTTGCAACATCCTAATAACAATATAACCTGCATAGAACGTGTATTATGTTATGTAAACATTAAACATTGACCTGCATAGAAAGTATATAATATTATATAAACAGAAAACATATGCACTTACTTTTACATAGCATTGTACTTCATATCAATAAAAAAGATTGATACATTATTTACAAAAATGTACAGAGGGCTTTTGAACCTGTTATTAAAACATCATAAAATAATGTCAGATTTTTGAACTGTTAGTAATGATCGACCATAAATAGCTTTGTACCTTAAAAATGCCTCCATACATTTGATTGCTATATCATCTACTTCTGGATCAAACTTGTTTGCCAAAAGATGGTGTTGCTGCACAATCCATTTCAAGTCTCCAGCTCCATAGACACAAACTGCCCGTCTATGTGTCCCAGTGCATGGTGGGTAGGGAGCTCCACTGTCTAGATCTCCTTCATGGTAACTCCACTTCACCAGACGAGCAATCGCGTTCATGTCCGATTGTTGGTACTTGATGTTTGGAGGATTGGATCCTGGTACTGAAGGCATCCGCTGTAACGTAGCCCACATGTGCTCATCTGGACTGTATGTGTCTTTCTCCCATTCCATGAAGTTTTCAATCTCTTTGCTTTTGAAGATGTGCTCCACAAACTCTCTTGAAACCACAAAATAAGCATTTCCTGAGAACATGGGGCTCTTTATTGGTGGAGGCGACTTTTTGACATCTGTCCTAGTCACAACGTCCGTAACATTGTGATGATACTGCCAGCGCCAATGTTTGCCCTTTACATCCTCGGACTCCAAACTGTTCTTTCCATTCAGGTGTTTTAGAGACTGGACCATTTCTGCATTGGTTTTAATGGGGAAATCAGTACCACAGGTGTTGAGCAGATACTTCCACTGGACAGGTGACTTGAGCAGATCTTGCATGCAGTTGATGTCCGCTTGAACTCGAGACCAGGAGGCGTAAATCACACTCTCCAGTTTGCTTGCCACAAATACATTGTTCAGGCAGGATGCAATGGCTCTTACTGCTTGTTTAAAGATCTCAGGAGACTTCTGGTCCACGTGAACGCAGTACACATTGTGAGGAGTGTAAATGGCTCTCAGGAGCCTTTCAAACATCTCAATCTTCTCATGGATCACCATGGAGTAAGCAATGGGGAAATCTTTCTCCTCTTTACTGAGAGAAACAGTCAGAAATCCTCTGTCTCTGATGTAGGATGGACAATCCTTGGTTGCATTGAGATAGAATGACTCTGATAGCTGGGATTTTCTTTTTTTAGAGGCCAGGAGTTTCTTGAAAACCTCTTTGTCCACTCCATCCATGTCTTCTTGGATAATAGCAGAACAAGCTTGTAGTTCTCCAGCATCTTGCTTTAGTAAGTTATTGAAGACTGACTCTTCCTTATGAGGGCAATTAATCCCTTGTCCTTGATAGTTCAGCACGATGACAAACATGGTTATACTCACAGAAAGGATGGAGATTATTTTCATAAACCTCTGATTGTTAAGTCCCATGCTGAGTCCTTTAAGATTATAGCCTGCCAAAAACAAGTACCTAGAGAGGAAACCTGTACAAGTGTGGTAAGGCATGAAACAGCCTCTCTTGTTAAAATACCAGAATAATGTGCCAGGAACTGAAAGAGAGAGAGTCATGTACAGAAAGGAAGGGTTGACCTCTGCCAAAATGCATAATAATTATTACACAGTAGAGGTGTGGCTTTTTTCTTTCTAGTGGGTTTGATTTTCTGATACTACGGTCAGTAAACTTTGTGTAACAAAAAAGGTTTTAAAAATAAGAGAAAAAAAATGGTTAAAACAAATAGGATTGTAACACATCATGTCATGGATTTACAAACTGAGGATGGCCTTTTTGAGCGAGGTTGTCTTATCTTTTGCTTACGATATCTGTGGCTTTTCACAAAAGATTTTTATTTAAAGGTATAGATAAATAAAAATACTTATTGACTAAACTATCCCTTTAAAGCAGTGGTCTCAAACTCAATTCCTGGAGGGTCACAGCTCTGCAGAGTTTCACTCCAACCAGCTTAAAAATCACACCTGCTTGGATGTTTCTAGTAATCCTGAAAACATTGATTAGCTGGATCAGGTGTTTGAATAGGGTTGGAGCTAAACTGTGCAGAACTGTGGCCCTCCAGGAATTGAGTTTGGAACCAATGTCTTAAAGTATGTGTTGACTTTGTGTTGGAGGTTAGAATCTTTTGCCACTCTTTTATTTCACTCTGTTTGCAGTTTATAAGCATTTCTGCATAATTAACAACAAAAAAAGTATTTCTACATAACAGGAGGACACAACAACTTTGAATTAAATTGGCTAATTTACTTATTATAATTATATTTACTTATACTCATTATAAACTTGCTGTCTACCTTGAGTTTGAAAATTGTTCTGTGTCCTATTTTTGTTGTACAAAGATGCTGCCCAAGTTACAGTCATAGCCAAAAATATTGGCACCCTTGGTAAAACATAACCAAAAAAAGGCTGTGAAAATTAATCTGCATTAATCCTTTTGATATTTTATTTTAAAAAGTCCACAAAAATGTATCCTTTCATTGGATAAGAATTTAAAAAACGGGGTGAAATGTCATTGAAAAATGTCATGTCATGAAATAAATGTTTTTCTCTAATACTCATTAGACAAAATTAACGGCACCCTTTTATTCAATACTTTTTGAAACCTCCATTTGCCAGTTTAACAGATCTAAATTTTCTCCTATAATGCCTGATGAGGTTAGAGAACACCTCACAAGGGATCAGTGACAATTCCTTCATCCAGAATCACTACAGACTCTTTAGATTCCCAGGTCCATGTTGGTGCTTCTCCTCTTCAGTTCACTCCTCTCCATTTCTATAGGGTTCAAGTCAGAGGACTGGAATAGCTATAGCAGAAGCTTGATCTGTTCACTAGATTTGTGCTCAGTCACCCATTTTTCTGTTGATTTTGAGGTTTGTGTTTGAATTATTGCATGGTTGGAAGATCCAAACATGGCCCATTATAAGATTTCTAACTGAGTCAGACACTTAATGATTTTTTATATGTTAGTATTTGATAGAATCCATGATACCATGTATTTAAAAGGCCCACAACATCAAAAATACAGCAGTATATTTCATCGTACACTGGGTACTTTTTATCTCTGTGTTCGACAAACCCATCTTGAGTGTTTGCTGCTAAAAAGCTCATTTTTTATTTTCATCTCACCATGGAAGCCAGTCCCATTTGAAGTTCCAGTCATGTTTGATAACTGAATATGCTTTAGTTTGTTTTTGGATGAGCTAGGTGAATTTTTCATGTGGTGATGTAGGTACTGTTTGACCATTTTTTTAAAAGGTTTTCTGAACCCGAGACTCAACTGTTTTCTGCAGTTCTCCAGCTGTGATCCTTGGAGACTCAAACTCTCCTTCTTACTGTGCATTAGGACAATATAGACACAAATCCTCTTCCAGGCAGTTTTGTAACATTTTCTGTTTATTGGAAATTCTTAATTATTGCCCTGATGGTGGAAATGGGAATTTTCACTGCTCTATATCTTAAAGCCACTACACTAATTTGTGAAGCTCAGTAATCTTTTGTATTCTTTTGAAATGTATTCCTTGGTTTTTTTCTTACTTTGATGGATGATTAAGACAATTTGGGCTTTGTTTTCCCTCCTCTTTATATTTCCGTGAAACAGGAAGCCATGGCTGGATAATTTCATCTTTATAATCACACTGGAGTGCTCAAAATTGTGAATATGACTGGGAATATACTTCAGAGATATTTTACTCAAAAGAATTTCTAGGCGTGCCAATAATTTTGTCCAATGAGTATTTGAGAAAAACATTTATTTCATAATGATATTTCCCCCCATTTTAAATTCTTATTATCCAATGAAAGGATACATTTTTGTAATTTAAAAAAAAAAAAAGATCAGAAGGATTAACAATGCTGATTCATTTTCACCGCCTTCTTTGATCATATTTACCAATTTTTGGCCATGACTGTAAGCTTTCAGTGATTTACAAGCTTTGCTTTAAACCACAAATCTAGAAATTAATACATCAGGTACATTAAAAAAGAACAATGTGAAGCTCACAAAACAAGATGAGTAAGAAAGATCGTGTACATTTGTAAACCATTGTCTTGTGTGTCCTTCTAGGAAAACAAATTCATTTCATTCTGTCAGATCTTGAATGCTTTTATTCTCTTTGTGTCATTTGCTGCTGACTCAGAGAAATATCCGCCTGAAAGAAGAGCAAGGAATGGGAGTGTATTTACCACTTTAAACAGGGAAACATAATGGATGAACAGTCTTTCTTCATTAAGGTTTCGTAAACATTTTTCACATTTTCCCTTTATAACTAATAAGAGTTTTTATATTCACAGCATTGCTTTGTTTACATGTGTAACCATGGTAACCGTTGTATTTCCGGGAGCTCTTCAAAATTAAACTCAGGTAATTTTATCTCAGCGTTGCTAAAATGGTGAATGGACACTGTTGTAACGTGTAGTGTAAGCAAAATGCACAGGGCTTGAATGAAATTTCTCACAAAAGGATTAATAAACACGATGGATTTCTAGATTAATTTTTATGAATTAAGGTATCAAGTTCAATTACACACTTTTACGGCACTTCAACATCTGAACACATATTATTAGTGTTGATACAACAAAATAGAAAGAAAAAAGTGGGAAAAAATTATAAATCACACCATAAAACGGGAAAAGAAAAAGGGGCTAATTCTAAAAGCAAAAACAAGTTCAAAGCATATAAGAGTTTCTGGGCGTTACTGTAATGAAGAGACTTTGCAAATATCTTTAGTTCATTCTTCCAGCCACTGAAGTGAGGTTTAACCTTTAAATACTTACATCTATGAATATAGTATTTGCACAAAGTAATTAAGTTATTTATCAACAAGTCTAGGATCTTATCCTTCAACAATACTCCAACCTTAATTGAGACCACAGTCAAAGGGTGTATTGATGATGTATGTTTGGAATGAAGCCATTCAAAGTTCACATTGAAAAAAACATATGTTCTACAGTTTCGATATCTTTCTCACAGAACCCACATGAATGCTTCTCCCAATTAAATCTTTAATGTTAGGAAATTATTAGATGGATTTTAAATGTATGTTGCCACTAAAAGTCAAAGTCTTTTTACATGTGACATCAACATGTACGTATTTATTATGTCTGTTTTGTTGTTCTATTATTATATTGTTTGACTTTAGTTTCAGATCAAATGTACATCAAGTGTTACTTTTCTCTGTTGATTTTACATAACGTAAGTACACAGACATAGTTTTGTTCCAGGTTTGCTGTGCAAAGACAAAAATGAAAACATGAGTCTTCTTTTTGTCCCCAGCCCAGCAGATGCATCAGATCAACAAAGCACAACTTTTGGCACCTTCAGCAACGAGTAAATTGCTTTAACATTGATGACAATGCAATGTCAGTCATGTAATTAAACTTGACCCATTTGATGTAATTGTTCATGCCAGAGATTTCACAAAATTGTCAGTCAGGAGTATTTTCAACAGGAGGCACACTTTAGCTGGGTTGATAGTGACTTCCGTAAGTATGGTTGCTGTCTCTTATTTTTTGTGGGTATAACAATCAGGCTAAGTAATCTCACTCTCTTCCATTTCCAAACATGAAACTTTTGACAGATTTTTTTCATTTATTGCATGACGTGTGTCTTAATGTTTTTTTTTTTTTATTATTATTATTTATACTGAACAGGTGCAGTGATTATATTTAAAGAGGCACTATCAAAAGTACAGAAAGCCGTACAGCATCTTTAGGTGCAGTCGCCTACAGCGCAGCCAGCTTCACAAATACTGTGGGTCTGGTCACCAGGGAGTGCCTTTGGGGTTTTATTACTCATTACTACAGATGACCACCCTGGCTACTGTAGCTGGGATTGCTTGACAGACGATGGAACTGTCAGTTGTCAAGAGTCTTTTTTTTCTTCTTTTTTTGCCAGTGTAAGCATAGCCATATATTCAGCAATATTCTACAATGTAAGATAAATGCAGTGTTTAAGAATAAACATATCCAGAAAATATTACTTTTCAACAGTAAATTAGTGCACACAATATAATTGTGTGTTTTTTGACTGTAACACAGTGTCAAGGGAAGAATGAGGCATTTTTAACAGACAGTGGCTACATAGTTTTCAATCAATTTGTGAATCATACTTGGAATACAAGTCTCACTGTACATTGTCCAATGAAATCTGAGCTAGTTTAAAGGGTTAGCTCACCTAAAAATGAAAATTTTGTCATTAATGACTCACCCTCATGTTGTATCAAACCCATAAGACCTCCGTTCATCTTCGGAACACAGTTTGAGATATTTTAGATTTAGGCTGAGAGCTTTCTGACCCTCCATTAAAAATGTATGTACGGGATACTGCATGTCCAGAAAGGTAAAAAGGTCTGTTGTGAGTGTACAACGCTGCTGAAGTGTTTTCTGGTGCGCCCAATAACAAATGTAACACATAGCAGTCACTGCAGTATGGTGAATGTGCTCACAACAGACCCGGAAGAGAAGACAATGCTGAATAAAGTCATAATTTTTGTTAATTTTGGACCAAAATGTATTTTTTTGATGCTTCAACAAATTCTACCTGACCCCTTGATGTCACATGGACTACTTTGATAATGTTTTTCTTACCTTTCTGGACATGGACAGTATATCTTACATACATATTCAATAGAGGGTCAGAAAGCTCTCGGACTAAATCTAAAATATCTTAAACTTTGTTCTGAAGTTGAACGTAGGTCTTTACAGGTTTGGAACGAGTCATTAAAGAGCCACACAGATGGGAAATCAAAAATTACCTGTATTACAGTGTATGATGTAGCTGTTCATCAGTGTAAACAATGTGCAAAGTAATTAAACCAAAAAGTACACGATTTATAAAGTTATTGGTTTCTAAAGTAAGGAGTCGACACTTTGCATAATAATCTCTGCCTACCGTGTTGGGAGAAACGGAACTCTGACCTGCCCCCCCCCACACAGACGCTCTGGTGGGTGTGATAGCATCATGTCGAGGAGACAGTGTGTTTTTAATTGTAAAGGCAAGTTTGTTTAATTTTCACTTCCAAAGAATGAAGATCAGAAGAACCAATGGCTAAAATTAATTTTTACCACAATACCAGAGCAGTACAACAAATCCCTTTTGTTGTGTTCACAACATTTCACTGATGACTGCTTTTCTAATCTCGGTGAGTTCAGGGGGGGATTTTCAAAGCGTTTGGCCATAAAAGAGGGCTCATTACCAACTTTATATAGACCAACAAGCATCTCCGAATCACAACGCGAAGTATGATTATGAAGTTATGTGTTTGTATTCTCCCGAGCGTCTTATCAGTATGTGTGCTGTCTGTAGCCTTTGTCTGTGCTGATCTTCATTTACAAACACGTCATTAAAATGAAGTGTAACAAGTGCTGCTAACAGATATTCTCTGATAAAGTAATCCATATGAAAACAACACGATGTCAGTTTTTCACGTCTCCCTTCATTATATCTAATGTGACCACACCCCCGCGCTGAACGCGCTATTCAGATTCAAACTGAAGCGCGCGGCTTGAATACACACACACAGAAGAAAAAGCAGCGAGACTGTTCAAGTTTTTTATTTTACTGTTTGCTTCGCGATGAGAGGAATAAGACATAATTCACCCCAAAAAGATGCTAATGCATTGTTTACCATGAAGTTGTGTGTGGAACAACCAATCAAAACTGACTACGTTAGTTGACCAATCAGAACACAGTATGCTACCGAAAGGTGGTGTTTAAGGAAACTGAATCTTTTGAACAGCTTCGCGCGAACCGTTTGGGGGGATCTGAGAATTGAGGTAATTTTAAAATAATATTTTGACAAAATGACAATGTTTTGTAACCCTTGGATGGATTTAAACCTATTGTACAGGACTTATAAACAGTGATAGGAAGCTTAGAATTTTCATCTTACTGGCTCTTTAATGATATAAATTAAATTTTTGGGTGATGTAAGGGAAACAGGTCAATTTAGCTCAAAGGGAATCATTTAAGATTTTAAAGGGAATTTGAACAGAATCATTGTTTCATGGCTGATCACTGAGACGTCCTGCGATTCACTGAACGAGCCGTTTAACATCAAATCTGCGCTGGATATTAATATCAAAAGTATAGTGAAAACACTATCAATTAGCACAGTAACAAGATCGGCAGTTTAAGACATTAACTTGTCAGCACAAAACACAAGATAGTTCTCTTTTCAATATGATTAAGGCTTTATTAGATAAATCTAAAACATATAAACTAATCTGACATATAAACTAATCTAACACATAAACGCATGCACGCACACATTCACACAAGTTGCAGGAAGATCGAAAGTTAGGGAAAGATGAGTTTAAGAGAATGGAAATATGGAATCCCAAGTTTACAGCAATACGTGAAATTGCATAGACATGAGCAACCATCAATCACTTAATTAAAGCTGCAGTAGGTAACTTTTGATGCTCTAGCGGTTAATAAACAGAACTGCTTGCGTCTTGCGGAAGAACATCGTAGCCGGAACTACTTCTCTCTGTTTATGTCTATGAAGAATCACAAAGGTATGGTGTTACTCCGCCGCGGTGCCCCCGAAGCAATCTAAAATAGTCAGAATATAAACACTTATTATAGGTGCACCCTAGTGATTCAGGACAAGCTAAAAACATGGTTTGGAAAATGGATTCATGTTGTACTCGCTTATTATATACATTTTTCTACATTTTGAACACAAACAAAGTTACGGACCGCAGCTCTGATTGGTTGGTTTCTTACCGGGAGCGGATGACTTTCTGCAAATGGCAATAGGACCACTGGGAGGAGCCCAGTCTCATGTTCTACTGTCAGGACATAATGACAGGTTTAACAAATATGTAAAAAATATATTTTTACAAAAGTTACCTACTGTAGCTTTAACCCTCGCATTGAGTTCCTCAATGAGGTTAAAATTATATTAGATACCTCAGCACAAATGTCTGAAGGTACATTGCCTGTGTAAAGTTGTCGCTGATTGGCTGGAAGTTCAGTAGTTGTTGAAGTGACGTCTTGGGAAGCCCGTGGTGGGGCGTTGGCTGAAAGTGCAGAGTTGTTTGTGCTGGTTGAAGTTGAACGGGCAGTCGTTAGAAAACTTAAATCAGAACACGAAACTCTCAAACGGAAAAGAAAAAGAAGTACAGTTTGACGAGACTAGGTTGTGTTTCTTCTCATCGTGGCTAAGTAGCAGCAGGCATGCAGGCTGAAGCACACTGGAACCGCGCTCAAAGAACAGTGATGACAAACAGCATGGCTAAAAGCTAAAGCTAAGAAGCAAAGCTAAAAGCTAAAAGCATACTAAAGCAGGCATGACTAATAGCAGAAGCAAAGCTAACAACTAAAAGCAAGATTTTATGGTGTCCTGAGTATTTAAACTGGCCTGCAGGCCACACCTCAAATGTTGTCTTGACCAATCAGATATTGTCTTGGCTCGGGGGTAACATAAATCATGTTTATCTTACCAAGCATGTGGTCCGAATTTTCCCGCTCTTGCAGGGTCTAATTTTGGACATGATTCCTATAACAAGAATATGACACATTTGACAAATAACTGATGGCCTGGACTATTTCAAGCAAGCAGATTCGATTACATAGATACAAGACATGACTATGTATCCTTAAGCTATCCCATAGCAGTGGCGTAGCCACGGCTGTGCCAGGGTGTGTCTGTGCCACCTACAGTGGCAGCTGGCACACCTAAAAATAGATGCAGAATAATTTTTTTATAGTCTCAATAAAAAATGTTTACTAAACTTGGGCTATTGTTGTTTACTTAGAATATATATATATATATATATATATATATATATATATATTGTTCGCGACTCGGTTGATTCAGATCGGCACTTCGGAGCATGTTCGCGACTCGGTTGATTCAGATCGGGACTTCGGAGCATGTTCGCGACTCGGTTGATTCAGATCGGCACTTCGGAGCTGTTTGCGACTCGGTTGATTCAGATCGGCACTTCGGAGCCTGTTCGCGACTCAGTTGATTCAGATCGGCACTTCGGAGCATTTCCCGACTCGGTTGATTCAGATCGGGACTTCGGAGCCTGTTCGCGACTCGGTTGATTCAGTTCGGCACTTCGGAGCCTGTTTGCGACTCGGTTGATTCAGATTGGCACTTCGGAGCATGTTCGCGACTCGGTTGATTCAGAACGGCACTTCGGAGCATGTTTGCGACTCGGTTGATTCAGATCGGGACTTCGTAGCATGTTTGAGATTTTTTAAATTCAGATCTGGACATTGAAGCAGGAAGTGTTTGTCAAACAGTTAATTGGTGATAAATGAATATTTGGACTTGAGGCTTTTTTTTTACCTGTCGATTCAGCATGTAGGCCTACATGGACCCACACACAAAGGTGGACACACTCTAGACGGGTGTGCCAGGTAGGGTGACCACCCGTCCCGCGTAGCGCATGCGCGCACAGCGTTTGAGCCCAATACATGCATCCCACAAATTGAGACTGTCACCCATAATCAATGCTTGCTCAAAAAAAGTTGGTCGCTATATCTGGAGTCACCAACCCGTCGATCGTGGTCGACAAGTCGATCTTGGAAGCATTTTAAGTCGATCGCGAAGATTTTTCAAAATCTGAGAAAAAAAGGTGCGAGCCTCCGGTGCGAGTTGGGAAGTGTGAGCCTCCGCTGACTGCGCGCGCACCTCCCGAAACAGACGAGACATTTATACTTGACACAACTGTTTTAAACTGAAAACCAGACCATACAACTGATTTAGACGCGGGTGCCGGTGTGATGAGATGTACTAATATCCGTCTGCTCGGGCATGATTGTTTTAGGCCTGTAATTGATTGATTATACTGGTAATAGGGATGGCACGGTTCGCTGAAATAAAAAAACCAAACCGTTCGGTTCACCACACACGGTTTGGCACGCGCTTCAACTTAAATCTGACAAACCATCTGTAATATCATCTGTAATATGGCTTGCTATAAATGGCACGTAAAAAAAAAACAGGGTTCAGCTAATAAATGTTTCTGTTGATGCATGCGCATTCTGGCTTCCCAGACATTACAAAAACATGAAAAAAAAAGATCTATATTGAGCAACTACAATTCATTTTAATCCTATAATTATATATTATAATTTATTTAAATTGAGTAAATTGTAATGAAAAATAAACAAAATGAAATAGCTAAAGTTCAAAATAATCATATTTGGAAGAAAATTATTACATTTAACAATTAACTACATTTTGACACGACCTGCAAATTAACACTAGGAGTATGGTTGGACGGAAGCAGTGTGACAAAAATATTATCCCATAATTTTGCAGAGTCTCTTTTCTGGCTACACTACTGTCCCATAGTTATTAAAAGACATACACAATAAGTGATTATAACACGATAGTCAAATGTGTGGGTTACATATAAATGAATATGGAGTTAAGCGATGGACTGATATTCATTTAGAAGTCATTTTGGAGTTCATTTTGGTCCATATATATATGTAGAAAATACAGTTTCTTTGCCATTCTCTTGACAAAGATTTCTGTGGAGACCAGAGGTTCAAAGGCCCTTCCCCCTTAGGAATTTCAGTCTGGTTCTGCTGGGTGGGGGAAGTCAAAAGATCTTGTGTAGTACTCTCATGGGTTTATAAATGGTGTCCGGCGTTGCTTATCAATTACGAACAACAAATTTGACAGTTTCTTCCTTGAATTAAAATTGTCAATAATTGTTCTAGTGGTGTTAATGTTGAAAGCTGTTCTGTGAAAGCGTTGCTTGGTTGGTTATCTTGCTTGGGACTTGTGGCACAGAATGTTTTATGACTTCGTGTTGCCTTACTGAGGAATTCAGCTCGTGTTTCAGCCACAGCCCTGATCGACTCTTTAATTTGTCTGGTTCAAGTCATTTCTGCTACAGTGAACTAACCCTTTAAGACACAGACAATCTAAAATAAAGCAATGGCAATGATGTCTCAGACTGATAGATATAATTAAACAGTTATTTTCCTTTTTTTTAAGGTTATTTTTCCTAGTTTTGAGGGTTTTTTTTCCCAATCCATCTATTCCTCACAAAAAACTAAACTACTTTTATGGTTCTTTTTTCTCATTTTGTGACATTCAGCTAACATATTCAAGAAATGAACTAATTTGTACTGGGTTGGAATGACATGAAAACTAAATGATGATTAAAACTGTAGGTAGCCTAAATATGTCAATTTAATTCTTACTCTGTACATGCTGAACTAGTACAAATTAAGATGACAAAGTAATTCAGCAAATGTGTATCTCTGCAAAAGAACCCGTAACTGTCTGTGACATTTTTATGGTGAAACTTGCATGACAGGTGAGACAGGTCTGGGCCCTGGCCCTTGAACAGTGTTTACAGGGCTTTTCATAGGGTTCACAAATACACCAACACCACTGAAAGAGACATGTTGGATTACATGTATTAATCATCTATGACAGTTCCAGTGCATTGTTGCTATATTTGTTCAATTGAAAGGCTTTGTGTACACATGTAGCACCCCCATACCTTCTTTTGTAAAGGTTTAGTATGGAGCAGCACCAGGTTTATTAAACTAGTGCATAAGGGATGTTGTATTAAAGGTATATTTCACCCAAAAATGAAAATGTGATGTTTATCTGCTTACCCCCAGGGCATTTCAGGATATAGGATTTATTTTCTTCAGTAGAACACAAACCAAGATTTTTAGCTCAAACCGTTGCAGTCTATCACTTTTATAATGTAAGTGGATGGGAATCACGGCTAAAACATAAAAAAAAAAAACCCTACAGCTTGTGTCGATACATTAATGTGTAGACACAAAACGATTGTTCTTTGCAAGGAACTGAACAGTATTTATGTCATCTTTTACCTCTGATTCATGCAATGTTCAAACTGTTAGAACTCTCCTGAGTGCCTTCTCCATAGACAGTAAAAGAAATGGACACAGCGACACTTCCTGGTGGTCGAGCGTACTGCGCAGACTCAAACTGAGCTTGATGACGTAAATATCACGTGAGCAACCTGTCTGACCTGTCTGAATCACCCACCGAATCTTGCAGACGTTGTTGAATAATTTTGTCCCGTTGCTTTTATGGACTCTCTATGGGCTTCACCCTTGACTTTATGCCTCCACGTCCCCCCCCGATAGCCTCATAGACAGTAAAAGATTGCGAGCTTCCTGTCCATACGGTCATTTCTCTACTGTGCGACAGAGGTTATGATGCAATCGTTAGCCTATTTTTACAAAAACTGCTTCTACGGGGCCACAACGTAAGATACAAGGTAATGGGGCCTTTTATACATTTTCATGTTTCTTTAGAAATAATGAATGGACAAATTGAGTCTTTAAACACCTCAGATGTAAAGTTATACGCTGTCAAAGTGACGCCAAAATGAATGGGAGTCAATTGAATGCTAACAGCAGGTGGGGGTCCGCTAGTCAATGGCGGCGCCCAGGGATGCTTCAATAAAATATGAAACCCTGCCCCCCGGTGTTCTCAAGCAGTTGTGTGAGGCGTCTTCTTCTTCTTGCTTTATGGTGGATCTGAGACTTATTAGTGCATTACCGCCACCTAGTGTTGTCAAAAGACCCGGTTCTTCAATACCAGGTCAGTACTAAAAAAATAAAAACGTTACAGTGGCATGTTTATTTATTTTATTTTTTTTGCATGTTTTAACAAGTACCTGGTCAACCCTGTTCTTTGAAAAGAGAACAGATGTGCTCTCTTCATAAAAGCACTGAGACATGGTGACATCAAAAGGAGAAAAACACACCAAACTAACAAAACACTCTTTTCACCTTTTCAGTTTAGTTAGTTTTAAATATTCTAGCAGTCCCCCCAGAGTGAGTTTAAGAAGACCGTTATTTTAGAACGTTCCCCTTACTGTTTCCGTGGCGACGTGTCAAGCTTGTCATGTTGACACACCACGTCTACAATAACATCGTATGACAGATGGATTGCTTTCATTTAGTTTTAGCTTTTTTTTATATTCACAAACCTGCATACCATGCCATAAACAATATGATATTCCGATTCATAAATATGTGTAAATTAGTATGTTTTATAATTTAAAAACCTTGATATGTAATGTGGCACCACCATGTTTGTTTGTGCCTCATTTCAGAGAGTCCTGTTAGTCGGATTTAAAGCACATGAATTCATTAATCTCTCCCGAAATGCTTTCAAAAACTGGGGTGCTGCACAGTGCCGACCAGCAGTACAGATGGTCTGTCTCGTCTTTTTGTTTGTTTGATTAGCTGTTGTGGTGAAGGAGGAGCTAGAAACAAGTGTGAGTTAAACAGTTTAATGAATAAGAAACAAACAAACAAGAGTACAACACGATGCTGGGAAGACGACAATCCAAGATGGCAGTGAGACTGTGAGTAATCCGGATGGTGACGGTGAGAAGGCAGCAGGAGAGGATGGCACAGGAACTGCGGGGAATCGAGCCGAGGTTTAAGTCATGATGCTTGTGGAAGTGCGGAGAGTGGATGAGGTTCCGGCAGAAGACACGGACATCCAACACAAACAACACAGAAGCAAGAGACAGAGATCAGACATGAAACAACGTTCTCACAAACACAAGACGTGAGACAAGCCAATAAATAGGGAGTGTGTAATGAGTGACAGCTGCTGCTGATGACAATTAACGGAGACGCCCACAAACCAATCAGTGCAGACGCGAAACACACAGACTTCACCACAAAGTGCAAAACCCAGAGATCACGGTGACAGTGACAGCTGTTTGTTGGGATCATTGTAATCATTTTCGGTATAAACCATAATTAGATGTTGTGAAGAAGTGACCTTCTTCAACGCTGTAAGCGGCAGCACTGGCACGTATTATATGAACACGCACACATATATACAATCATTACTCACCCCTCCTGTTTCAGTTTGTGCTGCTATCGGCATAGCGGGTGCACACGCTTGCTTGGTGGCACTCGGTCAGTCATCCACCCTCCTTTCTCTCCCTCAGTTATCATGCCGTCCATATAAATCACACATAAACTTTGTCTATTGTTCTATGTTTTGTTTAATCGTCTGCGTTACATGTTCCCATAGCCGGGTTACTAGATGCCGTGCTGGCGAACTAGAGGTTTTGGAAGGCGATCGCTTTTGACGTCATCGGTTGACGACGCGCCAGCGCGGCAGCCTAGGATCCGGTGAAACCATGTCTGTTTGTGTGGTGGGGTACCTGAGTATTTCGATCTGTAAATAGAAACAGATTGGTGACAACTAATATATGGTGGTTTTGTATTGTGGTTGCAAATGAGTGATGATTTGTTTTAATACATTACCAAGTGAAGTTTTGTATAAATCTTAAAGTGGATGATTAAATAATACTGGTGGAACTTACCTATTAAGGGTCGTGCCTGAAAATGGGCGGAGTCTGGTCTTTAAATCTTTGCGCTAGACTTCAGATGGGGCTTGTTAACCAAGTCGAGCAGACGTGCTGTTGAGGTGCCGTGAGCTAAGAAAAACCCCTTCGTATATTGGTAGATACAAGTGGAAAATTTGTGTATATTTATTATACCGTTATTTTGTTATTTTGTTTTTATACATATTGGTTTGGACTGAGCACTGGTCAATATCTACACTGCTGGACTGTTGTTTTATCGGTGCACGTGTGAATAAAACACCAAGTTACACTGAAGAAAATCTGCGGGTTAAGTCATCTCTTTTGGTCTCGTTTTGTTGGGGTTTTGAACATTAACACGTCCCGCAGTAGACTGAGGAGACCCATTCTGGGCCTATCATAGTCTGCTGCATCACATTTGGTGGCAGCGGTGGGATGGCTTCCCGTAAGAAAGCACCAAAAGGCAAGAGGCCTGGTCTGCGCTCACAAGTAAAGTGGGTGGTTAAAGGGGAAGAGACCGGAGACAGCTTGACATCAGAAGGAGAGGAGGCGTCATGGGTAGATCCTCCTGAATCGTCGAGCAAACCCGGCTTAGCACCGACCGGTGGACCATCCACAGTACCCAGCGGGGGCCTGGCGAGCCTGATGAGAGATTTCCTTGAGGCACAGCAAGTGAGGGAGGGGAGATATGTGCGGGAGCTGCAGGGCATTCGTGAGTCAATCCAGCAGACTGTGAGATCAACCGTAGCAACTCCGAGTGACATGGGGAGCATACATATGAATCTCCCAATGCCGGGGCCTTCAGGAATATCCACATCACCAACCAGGTCACTAACACAGCATAGAGGGCCCATACATCGATCAGAGACACCGGTGCCTGTCTTGCAGCCAGGGGACGACATCGAGAGTTATCTGAGGAGGTTTGAGCGATTGGCCCGAACGTGGCAGTGGCCAAGGGAAGAGTGGAGCTGTCGACTCGTACCTTTACTGACTGGGCAAGCACTTGAGGCATACCTCGCAATGGATGAGAATCTCGCAGATGGCTACGACCACCTTAAGGACGCCCTACTGCAGAAGTTCAACATCTCAGCCGAGACGTATCGTCAGCGGTTTCGGGCAGTGAACATCCCAGAGGGTGAGTCACCAACCGAAACATACCATCGTCTGCGGAATCTTTTCCAGAGATGGGTGCGTCCTGATCTGCATTCTAAAGAGGAGATCGGGGAGCTGATCATCCTGGAACAGCTACTTCGTGTACTGCCATACGACAGCCGTACTTGGGTAAAGGAGCATGAACCAGAATCAGGATTAGCAGCTGCAAAGCTAGCCCAGCAGTACCAGAATGCCCATCGATCTGGCCCGCGCACTCAACCTGTCAAAGGTAAAGCACGGTTTGCACACACAGATAGTTCCCAAGACGCTATCCATGAACTTAAGTTGGCTACTACACCGAAACTGATCTGCTTTGCATGTCAACAGCCAGGACACAAAGCTTCTGTATGTCCAGCACGTAAAGCCAAACTGACTGGCTTTTGCTATGTGCCCAGAGAAAATGATGGGGAAGTAGACTCTGTTGGGCTGGGGCAAGGTAATAACATGCTGTTGGACATTACGGTAAATGGACATGCGTTAAAGGCAATGCTAGATACTGGTAGTGCACTCTCTCTAATTAAATCATGCCATGTTGTTAATGTTGACTATGATACCACCACTAAGGTACAATGCGTGCACGGGGATGTAAAGCCGTATCCAAAGGCTGAGGTGTTGGTGGGTGTGCAGGGTCAGATGTATCTTTTAAGAGTGGCAGTAATTGACACCTTACCGGCCGACATGATTTTGGGGAGAGATCTCCCAATTTTAAGTGAACTGGTGAATGAGAGGGGAAACCAGGTCAATGAGGTGGGGAATACCATGCCTATGTGTTCCTTTCCGGTAATAACAAGGGCTCAATCCAAGGCGGGTCTGCAGCCTCTGCCAGACTTAGACAATAGTCTGTTGCAGGGCGGGACCAAAGGCCCAAGAAAAACACGTCGTCAGAGGCGACTATGTAAATATATGGGTACTCCAGTCTTCAAACCCGATACGAAAGGGCTTGAGACTCATGAATGGCAGATCCCAGAAAACCTGGCTGAGTTGCGAAGGGGGGATGAAACGTTAAAAGCCTTGTTCGAAAAAGCTGAAGGGTTAAAGGAATCTAAGATGGAGGAACAGTATGTGATAAACGATGGTATTTTGTATGCCCAAACTGCTGATGTTCTACGTGTGGTTGTACCCTTGTCTTGTCGACCCCTTGTGTTGTATCTAGCACACACCATTCCATGGGCAGGTCATTTAGCACTACAAAAGACATACATGCGTATTAGTTCACGGTTCTACTGGCCAACCATGTACACTGTCTAACAGACTGTTACCATAGTCACTATGAGTCGCGTATGGGAGCTGGCTTTAATAGTCGTGTCGATACTGTTTGTTATCGGTGTGGTAAGTGAACCGGCCAGCAATGTGGAATCACATGTATGCTACAACAGAGACTTTCTCTTAAAACTGAGCACCTACGCGGGCTATTGGAATCATAATGATGTAAACATACCCACGGAGATAAAAAGAACTGTCAATGACAAGGAACACAAGAGAAAATGAGGGAAGAGGGGAGGAGTTCGCCAAAGACTCGGGAAGAGGAAAACAAAAGTGCCACTTCCAGCTATCATTTTCTTTAACGTCCAGTCGTCTGTACCTTAGCCTTCTCTGAAACTTGGCTTAATGATACTGTGGCAGACTCCGAAGTTTGTCCTGAAGGATTTAGTTTAGTACGTTTGGATCGATGCAGCATGGCTTCAGGCAAGGAACACAGAGGAGGCGTGTGCGTCATGATCAATGACAGATGGTGCAAAACAACTGTGGTAAGAAAAAAGATTTGCACTAAAGATATTGAACTTTTATCAGTTTCTATGCTCCCCTCATATCTTCCTGTGAATTCACATAAATATTTCTGACTGTTGTCTATATACACCAAAGAGCAGACATAAACAATGCTGCAAACATTATTTTTTAATATCACCCGAGAATTGGATAAAATCTCACCAGAAGTGCCCAAGTTTATAATGGGGGACTTTAATAACTGTACCCTCAAAACAAACTCTGTCTACCTATTCACAGTATGTCACCTGTCAACACGAAAAAATAAAATCATTGATTTATGCTACGGCTTCATCCCCAAGGCATACTCATCCAGTGCCAGGGCCCCCCTGGGTGGCTCAGATCACAACACTGTCCTACTAAGACCCAACTATAAACAGGTTTTGAAAAGGGTTAAGCCTGTGGAAAAGCAGATTCAGGTGTGGGATGAGGACAGCATAGAGACGTTGAAAGGATGCCTGGAGTGTACATCCTGTACCATTTTCGAGGATTCTTCAGCTAACTTGCATGAATATCTCGGGCTATATAGACTTTTGTGTGAGTGCGGCAGCATCCCTTGTTCTGGCCAACAACTTAAATGAATTTAATATCTCTGCCTGGCAACAGATTGTGATGGATGATGCTGGGATGGAGAGCACTTTGATTATCAAAAAGGAGATGGTCCAGCAAATGTTTGAGAGGATTAAACGTATGAAAAAGCCCGGCGCCGGCTAACATTATAGGTAGATTGCTGAAGTACTATGCAGCCCAATTAAGTGGAATTTTCTGTTCCATCTTCCAACGTTCAATAGACATCCAGGTGGTTCCACTGCTTTGGAAAACAGCAGTTGTGAACCCCCTTCCCAAAGTCTCCCATCCATCCTCATCCAAGGATTACAGGCCCATTGCCTACCCTCTCTTTAAGTTAAATCCCTTGAGCGTATTATTAAAACACACATCATGAATTTCTGTAGACATGCTCTTGACCCTCTACATTTTGCTTACAGACTTGGGAGGGGGACGGACGATGCTATTGTAGTGCTAAACTCAACTCTAATTAAATAGATCTTGGACTTCCTGAGTGGGCGGCCACAAAGAGTAAGGGTGGGGAAGACATTATCTGGGGTTCTAACTGATCTAACTGATCTCTGTTTCATTACAGTTTGCACATATTTTTTTGTTGCAAACGTTGATTTAACTTCAAAACAGCCAGTAAAAGAGTTGCACGATAACGCGCATCATCACTTTGACAAGGTATTAGATCTGGCTTTTGTTCACACAGCAATCGTCCCGGGTTGAACCAGACAATGTTACTAGGTCCCCAAACCGGGTTCAATGCCGGAATTAATCCTGGGACGTGGTTGCTTTCACACAGAAGGCAACCCAGCAATGTTCCGGCAATATGCCGGGTCCGACGTGCAGTGTGAAAGGGGCTACTTTGAACACACACCCGGAGCAGTGGGCAGCCATTTATGCTGCGGCCCCCAGGGAGCAGTTGGGGATTCAATGCTTTGCTCAAGGGCACCTAAGTTGTGGTATTGTCGGCCCGAGATTTGAACCCACAACCCTAGGTTTAGGAATCAAACTCTCTAACCACTAGAACACGACTCCCCCCCACTGTGCACTGACTGCTGTTGCCCTGGACATTATGATACTGCTGTGATAAGTTTATTGGAGCGAGATGAAACTGAACACGGTCTAGTGTTGCATGAATTTGTTGACTGGTGTGAAGCCTCCCAGCTGCATTTGAATATGTCCAAGACCAAAGAGTTGGTCTTTGATTTTAGACATGGGGCTCCCTCACCCACTCCAACTCTGATAAAAGGAGAGGAGATAGAGATGGTGATGGAGTATAAATATCTTTGTCTTACCATTGACCGTAAATTATCCTGGGATCAGTGTGCTGATGCCATTTTTAAAAAGGGCCAACACTTTTATATTTTCTCCAAAAACTTAATTATTTTAATGTTGATAACAAAATGTTGTCTCTTTAAAAAAAAAAAAAAAAAAAAAAAAAAGTATTTTATTGAGAGTATTCTCTCCTACTGTATTGTATGCTGGTATGGACATTCAAAAATCACCCACAGGAACAAATTGGGGAAGATTGTTAAAACCTGTGGAATAATCATTGGTAAACAACAGGTAGACCTTTACCAACTATATCTGACGAGAAGGCACAGAAGGCAGACAAGGTTTGCATGGATACAACCCATCCACTTTCAGAGGAGTTCAAGCCTCTCCCTTATAGATACCATAAGGTTAGAACCAACCAAGCAAAAATCTCATTCATTCCCATGGCAATAACCCAATCAAATAAGGTATGGGGAGGGGTATGACTGGAGAACATATGTGGAGTAGTTTATTTTTATGATTATTATTATTATTTATGATATTGTGCATGTGGATAATGTTTGTGTTGTGGATTATGTGTCGATATGTCTGTACTGCATAACAAATTGCCTCTCTGAGGACATAAAAGTTTCTAAGTCTAAGTCTAAATACAAGTTATAAGTGGTGGGTGAACTGGGTGAAGAATAGAGTGAACTTAATACTTACACTATCTATAAAAAACATCTGCAAATTAAATTTGAATGGATTGTTATTGTTGCTTCCATATACATATGCGTGTATTTTTCAAACTCTAAATGTATCATTTTACTATGTGTATTTAAATGTCTGAAACCTAAAATATGCATTATGTGGTTAATCACAACATAGCTGTGCATGTCTCTCTGGCTCAGCGCCAACCAATGAGCAAATTTGCAGTTTGAATTTGGCAGTTATGTGACATCTCCAAACGTTCTAAATCCCATATGTGGGACCATACCGCTCAAAAGGTTAAAGACAGACACCCAAATCAAATGAGAGAGTTCAAGCAAGTAAGTTTTATTGTGTTTCACATACATTTATTCATTTGTGGCTCCCGCCAAAAAGTGACCGCCACAAATACATTTTCCAAAAGGCTTTGAATTTGGTGAATAAACATGAGCACTGCACGTTTCAAAGTTTATACCTGGTGCAGGTGTTTTTATATCACTGTATTTCTGAAGGAATCCAACTGTCTTAATTATGGCTGTCATTTTCATTTCATCTTGCCTGTAATGCCTGAGCAGCATTTGTGATCGCAGGCTCAGCGCTTATTTGATTACAGCCGTTACCGGGGAAGTGGTGGATGAATGTGGGATTGAAATTAACGCTGTTATTAAAGTAGTTAATCGTTATACAAATACTAATTCTAATATAATGAGCATAAGAATGAAGTTTCTTAATTACCTGTTTAATGCTCCTATAACTTTTATTATGTTAAAAAAACAGGAGGGAATGATGATATTTACTATTTTTACACACCAGAGTCTTTTACATGAATTCTGAATCTAAAATATGAGTGTTAGAGAATGTACAAATGCTTAATATTGTTTGTTTCATATCAGTCAGAAAAGCAATCCAATCTTTTCATGGCTTTAAAATTAAAGGGGGGGGGGGGTGAAATGCTCGTTTTCACTCAATATCCTGTTAATCTTGAGTACCTATAGAGTAGTACTGCATCCTTCATAACTCCAAAAAGTATTTAGTTTTATTATATTCATAAGTGAAAGATAGTCTGTACCGATTTTTCCCGGAAAAACACGAGCGCCTGGAGGCGTGACGTGTGGGCGGAGCTAAAGAATCACGAGTACCAGTTGCGCTGAGAGCGTTTGGAAGCTGTGACAGCTGTGAAGGCTGAAACTGAACGAGAGCAGCAGCAAGGACTCGCTCCGAGCGGGGCTCGAACCCGGGTCTCCTATGGGAGGCGGACACACTAACAAGGAGGCAGAGATATTTTAAGCAGTTTTACTCACCGCCTGTGGTTCCAACACACAATCGTGACCCTTTTTCGTTGGGATTGCATCATCCTTAAGAAATAAATGATACGCAAATCCGTCGTCAAACTGGGATTTGTTTGTAAAACAAGCATTTTAGAAATGCAGGGAACAAACACAAACACTTGCACAACTCCGTTGATGCTCTGTAAAAATAAACTCCATCCACTGGTCCCTTAATGCTGTTTTTTCTTTGGTAATCTGTGCAGGGTTGTCTTGCCCTGGCAACCAAAAACACACTCCTTTTGTGACATTTCGCGACACTCTCGCTCTGATCAGTGATTGTCTGTGCACAGCCTCTCTCTGCTCTGCTATACGGGAGCGCGCGCTCTTCCGGCAAACGTGCCCTCAGGACCCATATAAGGAAATTCCGCTCCATCTAACGTCACACAGAGCCATACTCGAAAAAAAACTTTCCGAAACTTGTGACAAACCGGAAGGAGTATTTTTGGAACAGAAATACTCCTTCAAACGTACAACTTAATTTTTGAAACTTTGTCCATGTTTAGCATGGGAATCCAACTCTTTAACAGTGTAAAAAACTCAGTATGCATGAAATAGCATTTCACCCCCCCTTTAAATATGTAGCCTACACAATTTGGATTAAATGAAAGTATAGATTACATTTTTTAATTAGCATGTTTTTGTGTTTTGCTTTGGTACCAAAATTTGAGAATCGTGAGTTTTCAAGATTCAAGATTTTTATTCATCACATACAAAGTTATATAGAGCATATATAACCAGCAGTGAAATGTGAGTCAGGCTATTTTATAGCTATAAAAGTAAACAATAAAAATATAAGAATAAAAAAGATGTATACCATAGAATTAAATATAGAATGGAAAATAATGTGCAAGAAAGTACAGTGTAGTCTTAAATATTAAGATACCCAGGGATATACAAGAGGCAATGTGCATATGTGCATTATACTGTAGTCTTAAATATTAAGATACAAAGGAATGTACAAGAGGCAAGGGTTTTCACTGGTATCAGCACCGAATACTGAAATTTTGGTACGGTGACAACACTAGTTCCCTTTCAGTAGTTCACTCTCGATGTCACATCGATGATAGGCTGCACTTCCCCATGTCATGCTGCAAGCGGCAATCTGTCCTGTGCGCCTCAATACTAAAAGACCAATTCCAAAAGAGCAATTTCTTCTAAAGAGCTCCACGGGTGCGTCTTTAGAAAGATGACAGATCGTCCTTATAAGGATGCCGTTTCACCTGTGCGTTTCTGGGTGTGGTCGTTACCTGGCACCAGGTGATGTCCACGATCGCTGCCTCACATGTCTGGGCACTGAGCACGCTGAGGTGGCCTTCATGGATGAGTCATGTTCCCCACTGCGGGAAGATGACTGTCTTGGAGCTGCAAACCAGGTTGCTGCTATTGCAGCTTACCATGACCCCGTGAAGTCTTTAGGTAAGCATGATCTTGTCATCAGTTGCCTTAGAGTTGCCAGGAGGATAAAATCCTTAACGGTCACCCTCTGTACCCTCTTGGGACCTGACCCTAATGCTTAAATCACAACAGCAGTACCCATTCAAGCCTTTGCATTCAGCTGAGCTAACGTTTCTTTCAATGAAAACTCTGCTCCTTCTTGCACTGGCATCCATCAAGAGGGTAGGGGACCTGCATGAATTTTTTTGGTGAAGTTGAAGTTTGGGCCTGCTGACTCCCAGGTAATTCTGAGGTCCTGGTCCGGCAACTAACCAAGGTTCCCACTACATCGCACTACATCCTAAGATCAACTGGTGAACCTGCAAGCGCTGCCCCTGGAGGAGGCAGACCCATCCCTGGCTTTGCTCTGTCCCGTCTGAGAATTGAGCCTTTGTCTGTTATGGATGCTGGCAGAAGGGGAATGCTGACTCTAAGCAGAGGATGGCCCACTGGATTGTGGATGCCATAACCCTGACTTATCAGGCACAGGGTGTGCCCTGCCCATTCAGGTTGCGAGCTCACTCAACTAGAAGTGTTGCATCCTCCTGGGCACTGGCTTGTGGTGCCTCGCTGACAGATATTTGTAGAGCTGTGGGTTGGGCGACCCCTAACACATTCGCTAAGTTCTATAGCCTTCATGTAGAATGTATCCTCCTGTGTTCTCACCTCAAAATGGTAGTGGCACTGAGATGCCTCGCTTAGTGTCGGCTTGCTAAAACTGCTCCAGAGTGTCCGTACTGTAGACCCTCTTTAGATCCTCCATCACCCTAGGCAGCTGGATGTGGCGGAATGTCCGGCGACAGGCACTCATAATGAATCCGTGAGAACCATGAAAGGCTGGGTTCCGTATTGAGACCTAAGCGGCAGTCGTATGTGTATAGTCCACAGTATAGCCTTAGGGCCCGTCTTTCCCCGGCAGACTTCTACCTTCCAAAGAGGGTTTTAATCACCTCAATTTTCTCCATATATACCTAAACAGATGCTATATGTGTATTTGCGCCCAAAAACTATTTCAGGAAAGATGGGGCTTCCACAGAATCCCTGTTCTAAATGGAACAGGTACGTTTTCCCAGTGTTATTCAGTCTCACCCAGTGATGTAGTGCTTTACAATGGTCAGTGGAACTACTTGTTCCAAGCCTCGGCCTACACCTAATAGGGGCACAGGTGGCTCGCTCAGAGCACTGGAAGGGGCAACACCCATGGCGCTTTGGTAGGGATCCCAATTTCACCTGTCATACAGTATATAGATATATAGATATAGACCACTCTATATATAGATGATGAAACGATATACAGCTATGCACCTGGATTTTTAAAATGTAGCCTACAAAAGTAGCCTAACCTACTTATGTTTGTTACAACTAGATGGTAGAAGCTATTCTCCGCTCTTCAAACACATACACACACAGACACACAGACACACACACACACACACACACACACAAACACAAACACAAACACAAACATTAGCCTTTAAAGACATAGTGTTTCAGTGAAGAAAACCCTGTACTTATTCGAACGTCAGTTATTTATTATTTACCCTTGCATTGTGAACAAGCCGAGATCTGTCTCCAGGCTGTGTGCACTGCATGGTGCTTTGTCCGAATGGAGGAGGGGTGAAGTTACGAGGTTTCACTGACAGAGTGAGGATCCATAGTGTTACAAAGTTTTGAATGTTGAATGTTTTTTTTTTTCATTGGTTAAATATTTGTAAAACCCTCAAAAAGACATAAGGAAACTTGAATTGTGTGGTAGCTAATGCCAAGTTATCTAAATAACTGTAAGATTATTTGGCCCTCATTGATGATCCTGATATCCTCTGGTCTATCATGGGCATTGTCTCCTCAATGGATCTTGGGATGAGAGCTTCATCTGCAGCCTGGATAATACCTACCTACGTGACTCCATCACGCAAGGACACAGACAATGCACTTCAGCATTGCTTTTCTCCCCTATCTTTTCTTTTTGTATAGCTTGTTCTCAAATACTTCTTTAGTTCACTTGTAGTGACTATGTGCTTTCAGATCTCTACTATTACTAACACTTGGAGAACACGCACTGTACGTCGAAGGCAGGCCTATACCAAAAATCTACTGCCTGTCCCTCTGACCTCTACTACTTTACTCTCTATTCCAGTTGGTCTCTGGAACTGCCAATCTGCTGTTAACAAAGCAGATTTCTTCACTTTGTGGTCATTTATCATCCCCCAGGTCAACTGGGAAATTTCTTGGAGGAGTTGGATGTGTTATTATCAAACTTTACTGAGGATGGTGAGGATTCCTCTGGTACTGCTTGGCAGAGATGGGGACTCGAGTTTGAGACTCGGACTCGAGTGCGACTTAAGTCGCACAAACAGTGACTTCAGACTCGACTTGAGACTCGTCCTCGAAAGACTTCAGACTCGACTCGGACTCGAGCTCCGGGACTCGTGAACAATGTTAATTTTTAGTAAACGTCAGATGAGCTCGCTGTTAGAGTTGTGACGTTCGCGAACGAACCGATTCTTTTGAACGGCTCATAAACATGAACTATGGGAGCCGAGTCACGGCTGGAGGGGAGCCGTTCTTTCTGTCGCTCTTTTTTCCTATGCGTGTTTCAGAGCGCGTGTTTCACACAGATGCACACAAATGAGCTCCTCCATGAGACAGAACAGTTATAGGGGGAGGGGCGCACCCAGCGCAGGCCAACCCTTTATAGCGTGATGATATTAGTTATTAGTTGTGCACGCATCCTTCACGTGAGTACACCAGTGGAAAAAAAACCTGCGTGCCTCTGTCATTGGGTAGGAGCGGAGCCATGACGTTTTGCACAGATATTCATTGCAGCCCACTTTGTTATTGTTCATTGACTTGAAGGGGCTGATGTCCTATTTGCAAAGTTTACAGTAGTAATAGTATGTAGACATTTCCATTTTATTTATTCTAATTTTATCTACTTTAAATATTTTTGGTTCTCTATCAAAATTTTCTTGTGTGATAACAATGTTCTTGTGTGGAAGTGTTTGTAGTAAAAGCTGTTTTGCACAGAAATTCATTGCAGCCGGCTTTGTTTTTGATGTTTATTTGTGAGTAGGTATTGTATGAATAACATAAGTCAGCGTAGCTTTGTTCATTCTTAAGCCACACAAGAGGTGTGCAGCTACAGCCAGGACAGACAGAAGGCCATTACTGAATCCATAAATGCATAAATACAGATATTAACTTAAAAGTAAAGCATTCTTGGTGTTTTTGTCATGTTGCAATAGCCTGTTTACACTGATTATATACCAAAATCAAAGTTGATATTGTATGCTAATAGATAGAGTTGTCATAATAACATAGTACATGCTTTGAATTCCTTATATATAGCTATGCAGTGTTCTAAGCAGCTTGGATGGGTCGCTGTACGTGATGCAACATTTATTATAACCAGAGACTTGACTTGGACTCTAGCTCAGAGACTTGAGACTTGACTTGGACTCTAGCTCAGAGACTTGAGACTTGACTTGGACTCTAGCTCAGAGACTTGAGACTTGACTTGGACTCTAGCTCAGAGACTTGAGACTTGACTTGGACTCTAGCTCAGAGACTTGTGAGCATTTCTGCTGCTTGGTGACTTCAACATCCACCTAGATAAACCCCAGGCTACTGACTTCAACACTCTGCTCGCCTCATTTGATTTCAAGCAAATTGCATTGTTTATAGAGTGGTTTGGAATGTGTGGGGAGTGCTCTTTTCCTTTAAACCTAGCCAAAAATAAATAAACATAGCCTATATGTTGGCTATGAACAGTGTTGGGAAGGTTACTTTGGAAATGTAATAGGTTACAGATTACAAGTTACCCGGTTTAAAATGTAATAGTAGTGTAACTTTTTCAATTACTTTATTAAAGTAATGTAACTAATTACTTTTGAGTACTTTTTGATTACTTTTCTAAATTTGTGAACATTATAATAAATAAAAGCATATATATCAACTCAAATACAGTTATCTAATAAGCATGTGTCATATGCTGTTTAATAAACTCCTGAAACATTGGTGTTTTTTTTTTTTAACTGCTGTCTCTTTATATATGATATGATGATAGTTTTCTCAAAATAAGTAAAATGCATGAAGTGACAGAGCAGTTCTAGAAATTCTGTGTATGTGCTCGTGTACTCATATATTGAGACGGCAGAGGTTGAAAACACTGCGAGCTTCAGTAGGCCTATGTGTAGTAAATGAAACTGTATGTCTTTGCCATTAATTTACAGGAGGGGCAGACTGGGAAAAAAAATCAGAATGGAAAATTCGAACTCATACAAACAAATTCATGGACAATACTATTTTTTGTATGGACCTGACATAAAAAAGGTTTAAATCTTTAATATGGGGACATGTCAAATAATTAAAAGTTCTCTCCTGAACGGCACCTTCACTTCCATTTTTCTCTTCAGTCTCATTATTTTGCCCCGTTATCCATCTTAATACTCAAGATTGAACAAAACTGTACTTTACAATACAATACTCTACAATACTACAATATATTTATAGAAAAATCCTAATACTGTACAAGAGTCATGTTTTTCCCTTACAAAAATTTACCATGCTTATATTAGCCTATATAATAGTACAATAACCTTGTATGGTTTTTTGTTTTGCAAATGGATTCGTATTTATTTTTAAATAAATAAATTTGTAAAATAACTTTAAATTTTTGGTTACCACAGTTAAACAATAGTAACCATTTTCACTGGATTTATAGTAAAATAATAAAATGTTAATTTTCGCAAGGGTTGTGTTGTTGTCTGTCATAGCCTCCCCAAAAAAAATCGGATTATTTTTCAGCTAAATTACTACTGTAACATTGCAACAGATAATAATGATGTCCTTTATATATTTTGAGTGATGACTGATGAACAACGTGCTGCTGCTTGATAATAAAAAAAAAGACAAAAAAGCATCTTTACAGATTAAACTGACCTGAAACCCTGAACAGTAGTTCTGCTTCTCTGTTCCAGCTGTGCGCTTCCACAGCACTCTTTTATCTCTCTTTCGCATTGATTAGCCTACTTGGAGTCTGATCCAAACCGTTTGGCGGAGGCGCGCGAGTCACGACTAACAGATTTATTAGAGATTTAATTATCAAATGGCGGATTCGCAAATGATCGCTTTAGTACATTCGGCAGGCATAATGATATTAAAATATTGGGACAAGTTGAGGAAGACTGAGGAAGACTGAGGAAGCTGGCAGGCCACCGGGAATTGTCCCGGTTCTCCCGGTGTCCAGTCCGCGCGTGATTTCAACTGACACGCAGAACGTGCAGGAGTCATATATTGCATTTTGGGGGCTTGATATTCACAGACACCAGTCCATGTCATGTTTTGATTCAAGTGTACTGACCTACTTTTGATTTAGTCATCCAAAATGTGGCATATTCCGTCCGCGTTAGGCATTCCATTTTTCTGACTGGATTCTACGAACCAGACTGTGTTTCCGCATCCCGGAAATTATTAGGGCGTATGTCTTAGAATAGTCAGTGCAATTTGGGAAAGAAATCAGTTAAATCTGTATGTGGATGTGTGTGTAAATATTCAAATGTAATCCCCTTTGTAATCGTTAAAAAATTCTTAAGTAACTGTAATTTAATTACTCATTTTTTCTTAGTAACTGTAACTAATTACAGTTACATTAATTTTGTAATTAAATTACGTAACGCCGTTACATGTAACTAGTTACTCCCCAACACTGGCTATGAAACACAGTAGGCGTTAATTGCATGCATTTATGGTGTAATTACTACATGTTTGTGTCTAAGCATGTTCATATTTACTGGAAACCATGACCTGTCACTTTAATTGAGCACATGCAGCACAGCAAAAAATAGACTCAGAGAGCCAGGAGGGCTCATGAGCATTGAATGGTTTAAACACTGGCAAGAATTAAAAAGAAAAAATGCAATTTATAAAATTTAGTGACGATATGACACTGCCTCGATAGTGCAAGTGACAATTCCCGTGTCAGCGGTCCAGCGTGCAGCTCACTTCAGCCCCTTTCACACTGCACTGTGAAAGCAAACATGTCCCGAGATTGATTCCGGCATTGAACCAGGGTCGAGGACCTAGTGAACAAAAAAGCCAGATCTAATGCCGTGTCATAGTGATGATGCGCGTTATCACACAACTCTTTTACCGGCTGTTTTGAAGGAAGATCAAGATTAGATTACAGTAACGTGTGTTACAACACATTATGCCTACTCTGATTGCTGCTGTATTGAGAATGTAAGCAGAGATCAACCTACGAACTCCTCGTGAGTATTGAAGCAGATCTCTATTCCTGTCCAAGAACCCATCACAATCATTGCTCAAACTTGAACAAACAATGCACTACTCGAGTTTGTCAATGCAGAGAGTATTTGTCATTCATTCCATGTATGGTCTAAAACACAATCACCCTTTGTATTTGCCGCAGAACAGCTGAGTAAATTTTGTCATCTTTGCAGGAATGTTGTACGAAGACTGTACAAATGTAACATATCTTCAGCAACACTTGTAAAAGTGATTAGCACATATTGCAGGCACATACTGTTATAAACATAGATATATTTTGGTACATTGTGTGTCACATTCATTCTTAGTCATTGTTTTTAAAAACCTTCTTTTTCATAGACCACGCTACAACAATTTTCAAACATTCAAGCTGTTTATTACAGCAAATTTACTTTTTTCAGACATATTTTGACATAAGATTCTTCTGTCTGTTAGTGTTTTGACTGTCATTCTTGTTAAATTAGTTTTAACTGTGCCTCGATCATACACCGAGTTTGGTAAAACTGCCTTTTCCTGTTATGCGCCCAGACTATGGAATGAAATGCAGAGTATTTTGAAGCTAAACATGCTGCCATCGTTAAATATTTTTAGAAACCTTTTGATGTCACATTTGAAAGAATCATGTTCCTGTTTTACTTAACATTTATATGTTACATTAATCTTGAGTGCTGGACATTTTTTGTGACAGGATTTTTTTGTTTTTGTTTTGTTTTCCTTTAATGTTTGTCTTGTAATATTTTATGTGTGAAATTTTGTATGCTGCCATTTTGGCCAGGACTCCCTGGTAGAAGAGATTTTTATCTCAAGGTATTATTCCTGGTAAAATATGGGTTAAATAAATAAAAAATAAAAATCACATGATACATAAAAATGTATAGCCTGAATGCACTGTAAGTCGCTTTGGATAAAAGCGTCTGATAAATGCATACATTTAACCACACACTGCATATGCTCCATTTTGAAGAAAATCATATCTTGTTTCTGTATTTATAGATACTTTTTTTTATATGAAATAGTATGCATAACAAATAAAGAGCTTCTCTGAAGGGTACAAATAGTTCATTAATTTTATTTAACAATTTGCAACATCCTAATAACAATATGACCTGCATATGTTTATTATATTATCTTATACAGACATTAACATTGACCTTCATAGAAATATTATTATATTATATAAACAAAAAACATATGCATAAATACATTATAAAATAATGTCAGATTTTTTAACTGTTAATAATGATCGACCATAAATAGCTTTGTACCTTAAAAATGCCTCCATACATTTGATTGCTACATCATCTACTTCTGGATCAAATTTGTTTGCCAAAAGATGGTGTTGCTGCACAATCCATTTCAAGTCTCCAGCTCCATAGACACAAACTGCCCGTCTATGTATCCCAGTGCATGGTGGGTAGGGAGCTCCACTGTTTAGATCTCCTTCATGGTAACTCCACTTCACCAGACGAGCAATCGCGTTCATGTCCGATTGTTGGTACTTGATGTTTGGAGGATTGGATCCTGGTACTGAAGGCATCCGCTGTAACGTAGCCCACATGTGCTCATCTGGACTGTACGTGTCTTTCTCCCATTCCATTAAGTTTTGAATCTCTTTGCTTTTGAAGATGTGCCCCACAAACTCTCTTGAAACCACTAAGTAAGCATTTCCTGAGAACATGGGGCTCTTTATTGGTGGAGGCGACTTTTTGACATCTGTCCTAGTCACAACGTCCGTAACATTGTGATGATACTGCCAGCGCCAATGTTTGCCCTTTACATCCTCGGACTCCAAACTGTTCTTTCCATTCAGGTGTTTTAGAGACTGGACCATTTCTGTATTGGTTTTAATGGGGAAATCAGTTCCACAGGTGTTGAGCAGATACTTCCACTGGACAGGTGACTTGAGCAGATCTTGCATGCAGTTGATGTCCGCTTGAACTCGAGACCAGGAGGCGTAAATCACACTCTCCAGTTTGCTGGCCACAAATACATTGGTCAGGCAGGATGCAATGGCTCTTACTGCTTGTTTAAAGATCTCAGGAGACTTCTGGTCCACGTGAACGCAGTACACATTGTGAGGAGTGTAAATGGCTCTCAGGAGCCTTTCAAACATCTCAATCTTCTCATGGATCACCATGGAGTAAGCAATGGGGAAATCTTTCTCCTCTTTACTGAGAGAAACAGTCAGAAATCCTCTGTCTCTGATGTAGGATGGACAATCCTTGGTTGCATTGAGATAGAATGACTCTGATAGCTGGGATTTTCTTTTTTTAGAGGCCAGGAGTTTCCTGAAAGCCTCCTTGTCCACTCCATCCATGTCTCCTTGGATAATAGCAGAACAAGCTTGTAGTTCTCCAGCATCTTGCTTTAGTAAGTTATTGAAGACTGACTCTTCCTTATGAGGGCAATTTATCCCTTGTCCTTGATAGTTCAGCACGATGACAAACATGGTTATACTCACAGAAAGGATGGGGATTATTTTCATAAACCTCTGATTGTTAAGTCCCATGCTGAGTTCCTGAAGATTATTGCCTGCCAAAAACAAGTACAAGAGGAAACCTGTGTCAGTAAGGTATGAAACAGCCTCTCTTGTTAAAATACCAGAAGAATGAGGCAGGAACTGAAAGAGAGAGAGTCATGTACAGAAAGGAAGGGCTGACCTCTGCCAAAATGCATAATAACTATAACACAGTAGAGGTGTGGCTTTTTCTTTCTAGAGGGTTTGATTTTCTGATACTACAGTCAGTAAACTTTGTGTAACAAAAAGGTTTTAAAAATAAGAGAAAAAAATGGTTAAACAAAGAGGATTGTAACACATCATGTCATGGATTTACAAACTGAGGATCTTATCTTTTGGTTACCATATCTGTGGCTTTTTGCCCAAGAGTTTAATTTTAAAGGGATAAAAAAAAAAAATACTGACTAAACTATCCCTTTAAAACTTTGAGACCCAAACTCAATTCCTGGAGGGCCACAGCTCTGCAAAGTTTCACTCCAACCAGCTTAAAAATCACACCTGCTTGGACGTTTCTAGTAATCCTGAAAACATTGATTAGCTGGATCAGGTGTTTGAATAGGGTTGGAGCTAAACTGTGCAGAACTGTGTCCCTCCAGGAATTGAGTTTGGAACCAATGCTTTAAAGTATGTTTTGACTTTGTATTGAAGGTTTGAACCTTTTGCCACTCTCTTATGTCACTCTGTTTGCCATTAATAGCATTTCTGCATTCTTTTTAAAAAAAGTATTTCTACATCAGATATGGGGACACAAAAAATGTAATTAAATTAGGTGATTTACTTATGTGATGCATTATAAACTTGCTGTCTAACTTGAGTTTGCAGTTGTGTTGTTCTGTGTCCTACTTTTCACTTCACTTCACTTCTCACTTCACTTCACTTCACTTCACTTTTGTTGTACAAAGATGCTGCCCAAGTTAAGATTTCAGCCTTGCTTTAAACCGCAAAACTAGAAATAAATACATCAGGCACATTAAAAAGGAACAATGTGAAGCTCACAAAACAAGATGAGTGAGAAAGATTGTGTGTACATTTGTAAAGTCTCATGTGTCCTTCTAGGAAAACAAATGAATTTCATTCTGTCAGATCTTGAATGCTTTTGTTCTCTTTGTGTCACTCACTGCTGACTCAGAGAAATGTCCACTTGAAAGAAGAGCATTTAAAACTTTAAACGGGGAAGCATAACTGTCTTTCTTCGGTAATGTTTTGTTAAAAAAAAAAAATCACATTTTCCCTTTATAACTAATAAAATAGTGTTTAGATTCACAGCACTGCTTTGTTTACATGGGTAACCATGGTAACTGTTGTATTACTGTTGTTTGGAAGCAAATTAGCAAAACAGATCAGTGTGTCCAGACATAACTAAATTATTGGGTACCAACGTATGTAATGAAGCTTCCATAACGGATGCAGACAAAATGTAGTGTAACAGATATGCAGGTCATCGATTCATGGGATAAATTCAGGCATACAAATGAAACCTTTTTACACTAAATGCCTGGCCTGGCGCCAGCCTGGCTGGACTTAAATTATTTACGATAACCGTGCGAGCCTCAAAGGAGACACGAAACCCCCACCCACATTCCTGAACACACACACATAAGCACACACACACAAACAAACCTTTCTTAAGGTTCTTTATCTTCGTCATTTTATTAATATGTATTTTGAATGTTTGTGTATTGCATAAAAATGGTTAATCCTGTGTAAATGGTTAAAGTTGCTGACTTATAAATTGGAAATATGTCTCCTAATTTTAATGTTCTCAAATAGAGCCATGGGTTGTAACCCCACTCCTGACCAGGTTATAAAACTTTATGATCCCACTGGGAAACAGGACAGGAAAGCTAACTCTTACAAAAGAATGGTAAAATGTACTCAAATGTAGTCTAAATGTATATAGTATTTTTTTTTTTTTTTAGATGTTTCCCATATAAATTGGGACTATCTGCAGTTTTATCATGTGCTAATCAAATCTTTAAATGTGTGTAATTCTGCATTTGAATGTAACTTCATGTTTTAATCATTTATATATATTATTTTTGGTATCTGTTTAATCGTTGTGACGGACCCATTTATCTAAAGCAAATTAATGAAAAATGTATTAATCTTGAATTACGAACTTGCTAGAATATCACTGCTGAAATCTGATAAGCCCAAATTTATTAGGGTGGGTGTTTCCACAGAGACAAAGGAACTTTTTCCCGCTTCAGATCGCGGACGTTCATTGGTTGTTCACGGGAACAGAGGCGTGAACCATTTCAAGCCATAAGAGCTGACCCCAGAATGTCCGCCCTCGCTTACGTTCTCTTACTCTCTTCCCTCCTGCTTCGACCCTGGTCGCTTCCGCTCGTCCCTCTGAGCAGCCTCGGGCCACTCTAATATCGCCGTCCCTCTCAGCCCTCTCATGGCTCCTTTGGAAGCTTTCGTTTTCGTTGTTTTCTTTTCTTTTCATTACTAAGTTTATTCACCTATTTGCCTCTCCACACGAGGAAGACGAATCCTGAAACATTGCCTTGTTAAACCTTTCAAATACCGCGCGATTCCGCAGCAACCCCCGGAAGACCTGAACCACAAACAAAGAGACCACGCTCACGCCAGGCTCCAGCACACGCACGCTGTTTTCAAAAGACCACGCTCATGCACGCTGGGCCATGCAAGTATCGTTTTCTATGGAGATTTAAATGCTGCTTTAAAGTTGGTCTATGATTTGATTCGTGTTGTCTTTCAAGGTTACTGTCTGTGAGTTTGCATAACTGAGCTCATTCTGTGACCATGCCATGCTCTCTCTCTCTCACCTCCCTTCCTCTCTCATTCATTCTCTCTCTCTCTCTCTCTCTCTCTCTCTCTCTCCCTCATTTGGATTCCGTTATGTCTTGTACAAAGTTTACTCTCTGTATTGTCGTACGCGTATTTACTCTATGTGATTTGTAGTTTGATGTATTATTAGTTCAATTATTAAAGACCAATATATTCATGATTGCCTCCGAATCGCTCACATTACGAGTCAATGAAGTGTCTGATCTTAGCTACATGCTGTTTAAATTGAGTAACTAAATTTATCATAATGATAGGATAATGTTTTCATGGCCAGAGAATATTTTTCCTTGAATTATAAGAAGTGATAACTTTATTGAAAATTGATAAGTTAATCTTAAGGCCGTTTGCTGGACAAACCACTGTTTGATTTGCAGTAATTTACAGTAAGAGATATCACTATAACTGATATGAAGAATGGAATATTGACATATTAATGAGTAAATTACAGTGCCCTGTAATGAGTTATTGGTATAGGCAATTGAGCTATTTTTCATCTTCAATAAAATTTAGTGTAACTGTCATATGAGATATATATTAATCATATTCCTGATTAATTATTCAAATTCCCTATATATAATTTGAGTTAATTATTATGTACAACCTAGTGCGGCTACAGTAGGTGCATCATCTCCCATCAATAAGTGGGATGTTGAGTCATGGTGCAGAACTCTGGTAGATATTGTGATGTCCATGAAGTCATGGCTGACTTCGCCGTGCATCACCATTATTTTTTTTTACAATATTGTTATGTTAAGAATGATGAAGACCATTTGAAATCCCATTTGAGCAGCCAGAGCATACAGACTAGTGTTGTCAAAAGACCTGGTACTTCGGTACCAAGTCGGTACTAAAAAAATTTAAATGTCACGGTACCAGGTTTCTTTAAGCCCAGGTGTTACAGAGTACCAGGTCAACCCGGTTCTTCATGCATACAGCGCTATGATTTCCGCAAAGAAGAAAACACAGACATAATCTCAAAATCCAGTCATGAAAATTAAACTAAGATTTTAACATGGACAGTCTCCATATGGACCAGTATCTGTAAATGTTAAGCCGCAAAAGTTGGTTGAAATATGAATCCTGCATATTCTGCGCATCTCTGTGAATGAAGGAATGGCAGAGACGTGCGAGTTTGTTTATTACATAGACTGAAGCACAATGACGCTTGCAGTAATTTCAGGATCTGCCGTCTCAATGAGGATATAAATACATAAACAACATCACCAGAACTGTTCTGAGTCACTTCACAAGCATTTTACTGTTTAATTTGTGTAAAACCAGTGTCAATTTAAAGGTATTCATGGAAACCCCGTCAAAATAAGTTCATTTTTGCATAAAGGCATTGTGAAATATTACTATTATTTAGTAAAATGTATCTGATACTGCTACTGTTGAAAAAATTCATAAAACTTTTTAAAGTAATAAATCACAATATTTCTTCCATGTTTTAATTTTAATAGCAAATCCCCTTTGTTTACCAAAAAAATAAAATGTGTTTAAATTTCATTAATTAAAAGGCAAATTAAATTTGGGTGAAACTTGTTTACTGTTTTTCATAATGATATTACTTGTAGAAAACCTTTAAACAAAATTGTAAATAAGTATGAAGAATGACATTAGTTTTATTTTTAGTGATAAAAAGTTAGCATATTATTGTGTTTTGCTCTGGTACCGAAATTGGTACCGAGAACCATGGATTTTCACCAGTATCGGTAGCGAATACTGAAATATTTGTACCGTGACGACACTAGTTCAGACTGATATGCATCTGTAAAAATCAGATAAAAGAATTGCTTTCAAACCACCTCCCCGCCTCAATAGAATAAGTCAACTTTTTGTGTGAACACATACAGGCAAGATCTGCTTCATAATCTGACATAAAGAAAAATTATCTGTGGGCAAGTGTGTCTCCGTTGCCTTGTGACAGCTTGGAAAAGTATGTGTTTAGACTAGGGATTAATCTAGCATCAAATCCAGTATTACCAGTAACACCAGGACTGGGGATTTAAAAGCTTTCTCTTTAGAATTTGGTACAATGACAAGCTTATTTGTATTAACAAAAATATTTATAAAGATTTTGTTTACAATGTTTAAGTCTATGTAACCAAGTAAAAAAAAAAAAAAAATGTAAGTACTAGCACTGTCACCATTAGCCAATGTACTTTTAAATATGTATATAAATATATATACACATTTACATTTAAATATATATATATATATTATTATTTTTATTTTTTATTTTTTCAGTGTAAGCATAGCCATATATTCAGCAGTATTCTACAATGTCAGATAAATGTATACATGTGTTTAAGAATAAACATATCAAGAATATATAACTTTTCGGCAGTAAATTAGTGCACACAATGTAAGTGTGTGTTTTGTGACCGTAACACTGTTCAGTGTCAAGGGAAGAATGAGGCAGGAACCAGCAAACAAATTTTAAGTACAAAATAAACAAACAAACAAAAAAAAGTGAATGGCAGCCCCTCATGGATGACTGCTGAGCAAACAGAAACAAACAGGGACTTGCAGAGAGTTATATCTTTCATTTTAGCTAGTGACAGTGTTTTAACAGACAGTGGTTACATAGTTTTCAATCAATTTATGACTCACACTTGGAATACAAGTCTTTACATTGTCCAATGGCAATGGCAATGATGTCTCAGACAGACAGATATAATTAAACTGTTGGTTTCCATTTTTTTTCCAGTTATTTTTCCAAGTCTTTAGTTCTTTTTTTCCAATCCATCTATTCCTCACAAAAAACTAAACTACTTTCCCAGAACCCAGAACTTTCCGTGAAATGTATGGTTAAACTTGCATGACAGGTGAGACAGGTCTGGGCCCTGGCTTGTGAACAGTGTTTACAGGGCTTGTCATAGGGTTCACAAATACACCAACACCACTGAAAGAGACATGTTGGATTACATGTATTAATCATTTTTGATGGTTCCAGTGCATTGTTGCTATATTTGTTCAACTGAAAGGCTTTGTGTACACATGTACCTTCTTTTATAACAGTTTAGTATGGAGCAGCGATGGTCTGTGCTAGAAAGTGAACAGTACTTATATCATTTTTACCTCTGATTCACACAATGTTCAAGCTGTTAGAACTCTCCTTAGTGCGTTCTCAAGGGGTTGCGTGAGGCGTCTTCTTCTTGCTTTATGGTGGATCTGAGACTTATAAGTGCATTACTGCCACCTAGTGTGGTCAAAAGACCCGGTTCTTCAGTACCAAGTCTGTACTAAAAAAATAAAAACGTTACGGTACCATGTTTTTTTTAAGTACCAGTAGTACCGAGTACCCGGTCAACCCGGTTCTTGATGCGCTATCTGAAAAGTCTCTTCATAAAAGCAATGAGGCGTGGTGACATCAAAAGGAGGAAACACACCAAACTAATAAAAAACTTTAAAGACAGACACCCATCATATGAGAGAGTTCAAGCAAGTACGTTTTATTGTGTTTCCCATACATTTATTTATTTGTGGTGCCCGCCAAAAACTGACTGCCACAAATAGATTTTCAAAAAGGAACCTTTCAAAAAAGTCGAAACCTGGTGCAGGTGTTTTTATATCACTGTATTTCTGAAGGAATCCGACTGTCTTAATTATGGCTGTCATTTTCATTTCATCTTGCCTGTAATGCCTGAGCAGCGTTTGTGATCGCAGGCTGTTAATGCTGTTATTAGAGTAGTTCATCGTTAGCATAAACGTGGCTAGCGCTAACATAATGAGCATAAGAATGAAGTTTCTTTATTAACTATTTAATGCTCCTATAAATCGATCATCGCGTTAGTTAAGTCAGGCCATGTTAGTCACGCTTGCGTCAGCTGTTCCTGACGTGTACCAATCCAGTCTTGACACCTATCACCTGTGGTCTATTTAAATTCCCATTATTCAGTGTCTCTTCCATCGCATTGCTGCTTGCAATTAACTCCCTCCTCCAACCCCAACTCCACCAACTGAACCTGTGATCCGATCTAACTTGTTCTTTCTTTACAGTCTCTTCATTGGAAGTCTCTTCATACAGTCTCTATGACATTGTGTTTACAACTCATGTTATTGTGAATTGTAATTATATATGCTTATAATGGTTATGTTCTGTGCCCCAGGGGGGTTTGTCTTGCTGCTCTCCCCGCTCTGTCCAAGCATGGCTGCATGGACAGGCATGTGGAGTGTTGCCCAGAACTTAACCATACCGCCAACACTAACTGTATGCAATTATAATTGTCATAAATATACTTGACGGAAGTGGACCTGATTGAACAGTAGGACATGATGATATTTACTACTTTTACACATCAGAGGCTTTTACATAAATTCTGGATCTAAAATATGCGTGTTAGAGAATGTACAAATGCTTAACATTGTTTGTGTCATATCAGTCACAAACGTGTGTTTTTATTGTGATTATTATTAGCTAACTTAGTTGTTATTCTTGGCTTTAAAATTCAAAAGCCCTTTAAAATTAAATATGTAGCCTACACAGTTTGGATCAAATTAAAGTATAGTAAAAAAAATTAATTAGCAAGTTTTTGTGTTTTGCTTTGGTACCGAAATTGGTACCAAGAATCGTGTGGTTTCACTGGTATCGGTACTGAAAACAGAAACTTTGGTACCGTGACAGCACTAGTTCAGGTGTTCCTAATAATCCTTTAGGTGAGTGTGTGTACACACACACACTCACCTAAAGGATTATTAGGAACACCAGTTCAATTTCTCATTAATGCAATTATCTAATCAACCAATCACATGGCAGTTGCTTCAATGCTTTTAGGGGTGTGGTCCTGGTCAAGACAATCTCCTGAACTCCAAACTGAATGTCAGAATGGGAAAGAAAGGCAATTTAAGCAATTTTGACCGTGGCATGGTTGTTGGTGCCAGATGGGCCAGTCTGAGTATTTCACAATCTGCTCAGTTACTGGGATTTTCACCCACAACCATTTCTAGGGTTTACAAAGAATGGTGTGAAAAGGTAAAAACATAGAGTATGCGGCAGTCCTGTGGGCGAAAATGCCTTGTTGATGCTAGAGTTCAGAGGAGAATGGGCAGACTGATTCAAGCTGATAGAAGAGTAACTTTGACTGAGTCATGTTTGTGACTGAGTCAATGTTTTGTTCATTATCTGGCTCGTCTCTGTGTTCATCTTCAGTTCTCTCTTCACAGCAGTTCAGTCAATGTACTGTTTGAGTACATGAATTACTCCTGGATATTGGTTTGTTTTAACTCAGAGGGAGTGTCAGCCACATTAAAAAAAGTTAACAGCTTAAGTCATTTGTGGGTTAATGCTTAGAGTTTCAGTTAGATTTGGTGAACTGAATGATTCGTTTGCAAACCGGATATCCAGACTGCTTTGTTTTGAACTCTCTCACAACAGACACAGAAGACAATGCTGATTAAAGTCGTAGTTTTTGCTATTTTTGGACCAAAATGTATTTTCAATGCTTCAAAATATGGACTACTTTGATGTTTTTCTTACCTTTCTGGACATGGACAGTATACCGTACACACAGCTTCAATGGAGGGACTGAGAGCTCTCGGACTAAATCTAAAATATCTTAAACTGTGTTCCAAAGATAAACGGAAGTTATTAATTACATAATTTTGCTATCTGGGTGAACTAACCCTTTAAGTGTAGGCTATGTTCTACAATACCCTATTGCTGCAGGCTGCTTTGTTTTTTCTTTGTTCCCTTTTTTTATTTTATTTTTAAATCTGTACTTTTGTTGGTTTGCACGCATTGTTAAAGGTTTTCAGCTACAAAACACGATGTGTTCAAGCTTATTGTGTGTAAGCTTGTTCAAAATGACGGAAACAATAAATGTTGCAGAAAAAGAACGTCTGTCTCATTAAACTTAATTTAAATAAATGAATATTCGAATGTGATATTTGCGGAAAATGCCCATCCCTAATATATATATATATATATTATTTTTTTTATGGGGGCTGCATTGCGAACAAGCCGAGATCTGTCTCCAGGCTGTGCGCACTGTGTTGCACTTGTAATGAAGTGACGTGGTAAAGATGCATTGTTATGATTGCGTGTGGGCGGGAGAGATTTGAGGGAAGATGGGGTTGAGTAAATAATTGTTGCACCTGACCATTGATTAGCGTGAAGGAGAGAGAACAATAAATAGAGAGGCATAGCGAAGCATGAGAGGTTCTGGGAAGCAGTGTTTTTGCTAAACGCCGAGTGGCACTCAAGGTTGGGGGGTGGGTGCCGTTCGCATGCTGTTTAGGGCTGCCGGCGGTGAAGATAGTTAGCGGGCTAACCTGTAGATAAGGCCGGGTATAGGAGTGCGTCAGGCGACGCGGCTTCTCAGAAAAGGGGGGGCTCCGTTTTCGCTACAGTCGGAGGCCTCGCGAGCGCTGGACTGGTGTCTGCTTTTTCCCCTCTACCAACCAGCGCAAAGCCTAGACCCCGGGGGAGGGTCTCGCATTCCGGGAGAGTTAAGTTTTTAACTCTTTGTGTGTGTGTGTGTGTGTGTGTGTGTGTGTGTGTGTGTAATTTTAAATCTAGCAGTATAGCCATTTAATGATTGGGTGGGAGGGTTATGATGAACTAAATTCTTATGTGGCAGTCTGATGGCGTCTTTTGTGTGACGGTGACGTGTTGTGTGAACGTGTGCCATGTCCTGCGGGGGTGATATGTGTTTCATAACTTTTGCCTATTTATTGCATGTGCGCTAGGTTTTTTATGGCCTATTTATTGCGGTTCTCTGTTTAGCAGCTTCTATGGTGGTGTTGTTCGCCCAGATTTGTTTAACATTAGTGCTTGGGACTTTCAGAACCTGACCCCGTCTGACATGTTTGGTAACTGCATGAATTATATAAAATAAAGATTACTGTTTCTACCCCTGTGGTGTTGCTTGGTCTGTAGAGTAGACTCCTCTAGCCACAACATAAAGTCTAGGTTTACTACATTGGTGGCAGCGGTGGGATCTTGTTTTTTTTTTTTTGTTTTTTTTGTTATTGTGAACCTTAAAACCTAGACACTGTTGTAAAAATGCTACAAGGGGATGATAATGTTGGGCCTGAAGGTGGGGGCCATGTAAGGGAGATGGGAACATTAAGAGCTAATGCACGGCCAGTATTTATGCCTGAAACTTTCACCGGTGTAGGCCGGGAGTGGTCTGATTGGTCTGAACAATTTGATTTGGCGGCTGATGTTAATAATTGGGATGAACCCTTAAAACTTAAATTTATGTCTCTTCTACTCTCTGGGCGTGCAAGAGATATTTATAGTGGTTTGTCCGCTGAGGCTAAAGGAAATTATGGGCTGCTAAAAGCTGCTATGGCTAGATGTTTCGAGCCTTGTGATAGTAGCGATTGGAGTAGGGCTACATTTACAGCCCGCCGGCGTATGCACAATGAGACTGTAAGGGAATTCGGAAATGCCCTACGGCGTCTCGCCACTAAAGCTTACCCCACAGCTGATGATCTTGATCTTTGATCTTGCTTCAGAATTAGAGCTTCTTCGGAATATGGAGCAAACCCATCTAATGTCTGATGCAAAAGTAAGGGGAGTGGTAGAGAATAAAACTAAAAGCGAAGAACAAATGCAAATGATGTTAGGAATGGTGGAGGAATTGAGGCAGGAAGTCAAATCTCTTCGTACAACAGTGAGCAACATTCAACAGTCTATGGTAAACCCTCCTACTCCTCAATTTTTTAGGGAACCTGTACGAGAGCCCAGGAATAGTGGTTCACAAGGGGCCATAGATCGAGCCAGAGGGGCGGGGGGTGGTTGCTGGGAGTGTGGGTGTACTAGACATATAAAACGAGATTGCCCATACTCGCAGGGAAACTACAGGGGGCAGGTACTGTAGGCCCACTGCCTGCCCCCTGGCGTGTTGGTACATATGTGGCCTCTGCAAGCAACCAGGGTGGCTCTGGATACATCGGAGCCAAAATAGGTGCATCAGACTCCCTCCTTTTGGTAGATAGTGGGGCAACGTTATCAGTTATACCAAAACAACGTTGGCTTGAAATCACTAAAGGGGGAACAGACCTGTCTGGACATCATGGTGAGGTGTCGGCAGCTAATGGAGGGTTGATGGGGATTTTGGGAAAATGGCAAACCATCTGCCAGTTTGATTCATTGGCATTAATCACTGAGTTTTTGGTAGCTGATGTGCCATCCCAGGATATTCTTTTGGGTTTTGACTTTTTGAGTAAATATGGTGTCGTTGTGGATTTTGGTAAAAAGGAATGTCGAATTATGGGTAAAATGCTTCCCCTGATTGTTCCGGCAGATATTGATACGCCTCGGACCGTGATTGTCTTGGAAGATACTGTAATTCCCCCACGTAGTGAGGCAATCATTGCTGGAAAGGTGGACAGTTCCTTCGTGGCCTGTTGTGAGGGTATGTTGGAACCATCAGACACCTTATCAAATCAATGTGATGTAATGATAGCTCGGGTGGTCTGTAGAGTGGCGAGGGGTAGACTGCCAGTACGAGTGATTAATGTAACTAAAGATGCCCTTACATTAAAGGGGGGTATGAGGTTGGGAACTTTGCATACCGTCATCGAGGTGGGCTGTAAGGCTGAACCTGTAGGCATGGGTGAGGATGAGGATGGCCCAAATGAGCCTTGGTCTGTTGACAAGCTTATTGCTCATTTTGGGTTGCATCAGAAGAATTTTATTTCATCTGATTTAAGAGATATTCGTGAGCTGTTACAAAGAAATATGTCTGTGTTTAGTGAGGGGGAGGGGGATTTGGGGAGAACACACCTGACAATGCACCAGATCGATACAGGGGATGCAAAGCCTGTGAAGTTGCCACCCCGTCGTGTTCCCCTCCACTTGCAACATGAGGTAGAGGACCATGTAAAGCAAATGTTGGCCAATAACATAATTCAGCCTTCTCATAGTCCCTGGGCAGCTCCGGTAGTTTTGGTACGCAAGCGTGATGGTGGCCTCCGTTTTTGTGTGGATTATCGGAAGTTAAACGATGTAACCAGGAAGGATGCGTATCCGTTGCCACGGATTGATGATGCTCTTGACAGTCTGAATAAAGCTTGCTGGTTCTCAACTCTTGATTTAGCCAGTGGTTACTGGCAGGTTGAGGTGGATCCTGTGGATAAATACAAGACTGCGTTTATCACTCGCCAGGGTCTGTTTGAATTCTATGTCCTTAGTTTTGGTCTTTGTAATAGTCCAAGTACATTTCAGCGACTGATGGATCTGGTGCTGGCAGATCTTCAGTGGACGACCTGTCTGGTGTACTTGGATGATATTATTATATTTGGACGGACCTTTCAGGAACATTTGGGCCGTCTGGATGAAGTTTTAAAAAAACTACGCCAGGCTAACCTCAAAGTCAAGCCCACGAAGTGTAACTTGTTTGCCACTCAGGTGCAGTATTTAGGACACATCATCTCCTCAAAGGGGGTGAAAGCAGATCCTGCCAAAGTGGAGGCTGTGCGTCAGTGGCCGGTGCCAAAAAATCAAACCGAGGTCAGGAGTTTTGTGGGTTTAGCCTCGTATTATCGGAGGTTTGTGAAGGGATTTGCTGAGATTGCCCGCCCGCTGCACCAACTCACTGAGAAAGGCAGGCGTTTTAAATGAACGGAGGCATGTCAAACAGCTTTTGAACAGCTCAAAGTGAGTTTAATGTCAGCTCCTGTTCTTGTATACCCTGATCCCTCTAAAACATTCATTTTGGATACGGATGCTAGCGATGCTGGTATTGGGGCTGTATTGTCACAAGAAGAAGGGGGGTTTGAACATGTTATAGCATATGCCAGCAGAGCCCTTACTAAGCAGGAAAGAAAATATGCCACAACTAAGAAAGAGCTGTTAAGCATGGTCACGTTCATCAAGCATTTTAAACATTATCTTTTAGGTAAGGAATTTGTTCTGCGAACTGACCATAATTCCTTGAGGTGGCTGCATAATTTCCAGGGCTTAGAGGGACAGTTAGCCAGATGGGTGGAGCAGTTAGCAAGTTTCCAGTATAAAATTGTTCATCGCCCTGGACGAGGGCATGCTAATGCTGATGCCCTTTCTAGGCTGCCTGCTTACCTGTCAAATCCAGTGCCATTGGAGTCAGCACCACTGACAGGAGGGGTGCCTGTAATAGCTGCAGTACAAAATGTGCCTCCTAATGTAACCCCAGAGGGAGGAGGGGATGAGCTGGCTCGGGCGCAATGGGAAGATGCAGAGTTAAGAAAGATCATTGTTCAAAAAAAAAAAAAAAGAGGGAGGGACTGGGTTGCAACCGCCGGATGATCTACAAAGGTATGCACCAGTATGGTCCCAGTTACAAATGCAGGGCTCCCGGTTGGTGAGGTTTCCTCCATTGAATTCTGATGCCGCAAACCAGGTCCAGGTGGTTATTCCCACTGTAATGGTGTCAGACATCTTAAGACAGTTGCATAATGATGTCACGGGTGGACATTTGGGAATACAGAAATTACAAGCAAAGGTGAAAGATCTGTTTTATTGGCTGGGCTGGTTTGGGGATGTGAAGCGATGGTGTAGGGAGTGTGTGGATTGTGGGTCCAGGAAAGCTGTAGGGAAACCATGGCGGGCCCCACTCCAATCGGTGGTAACCTCGAGGCCCTATGAGCGGGTGGCGGTAGATATTTTGGGACCTCTTCCCGAAACCTCCAAAGAAAACAAATATATTGTAGTTATTGGCGATTACTTTTCTAAATGGACTGAGGCGTTCCCTCTTCCTAATCAGGAAGCAGAGACTGTGGCTAAATTGCTGGTTGAACAGTGGGTGTGCCGCTTTGGAGCCCCCAGGATAATCCATACTGATCAGGGCCGAAATTTTGAATCCAGGTTATTTAAAGAAGTGTGCCAGTTGCTGAACATTTATAAGACCAGGACGTCACCGTATCATCCTCAATCAGATGGAATGGTTGAAAGGTTTAACAGAACACTGGCCTCTATGTTGTCTCTGTTTGTAGATGATAACCTAGCTAACTGGGACATCCTGTTGCCATATGTAATGATGGCCTATAGAAGCAGCGTTCACTCTAGTACGGGGTATACACCCTACAAAGTGGTTTTTGGGAGAGCGATCATTCTTCCTGTCGATGTTATGCTTAATGTGGGTGGGGGGGAAATATTCTCTTCCACGTCAGAGTATGTGGCAAGACTGTTGGAGACATTGTCTACAGTGGTAGAGGCGGTAAAGGGCCATCAGTTAAGAGCGGCAGTGAAGCAGAAGAGAGACTATGACTTCAGAGCACATTTCCAATATTATTCTGAAGGAGAATTGGTCTGGGTTCAGGGGAAAGCAAGGAAAAGGGGGCTCTGTCCAAAATTACAACGAAGGTTTAAGGGGCCTTATAAAGTCAAGGAGAGGATAACTGAAGTTCTGTACAGACTTGTACCAGTTGAGGGGGGAACAGAAATAGTGGTGCACTTCAACCGACTTAAACCATGTCTTGCTTCTGTAACAGAGGTTACCAGCCAAGAGGGTGTCGAGAGCCCACGGATGGCTGGTGTCCCACCTAAGGAGACCTGTCTGCAGACTTCAGATTCTACAGCGGGTCGAGAGAGCGAGGTGGCAGTGCCAGGGGCGAGGTCTGAGGTGCCTTCAGTCACACCTACGAGTGGAGCAAGTGGTGTGCCAGGAAGCAGTGCTGCCTCAGTGGGATCACAAGGGCAAAGGGACCGGCTGGCTTTGACCACACAGGACCAGGGTGGTCAAGGATCTTCACACATGGGGCATATGCAACAATCCATGACCAGCCAAGTTCCAATGACTGAGGAGGTCCAACAAGGTGCAACGGTATCCAAGGACTTGCATCTAGGACGAGCAAGAAGGGCACCGGTGTGGTCCCGGGACTATGAGATGGTTTGAATTTGACTCGAGGACGAGTCTGCTTTATGGGTGGGGGGAGTGTAATGAAGTGACGTGGTAAAGATGCATTGTTATGATTGCGTGTGGGCGGGAGAGATTTGAGGGAAGATGGGGTTGAGTAAATAATTGTTGCACCTGACCATTGATTAGCGTGAAGGAGAGAGAACAATAAATAGAGAGGCATAGCGAAGCATGAGAGGTTCTGGGAAGCAGTGTTTTTGCTAAACGCCGAGTGGCACTCAAGGTTGGGGGGTGGGTGCCGTTCGCATGCTGTTTAGGGCTGCCGGCGGTGAAGATAGTTAGCGGGCTAACCTGTAGATAAGGCCGGGTATAGGAGTGCGTCAGGCGACGCGGCTTCTCAGAAAAGGGGGGGCTCCGTTTTCGCTACAGTCGGAGGCCTCGCGAGCGCTGGACTGGTGTCTGCTTTTTCCCCTCTACCAACCAGCGCAAAGCCTAGACCCCGGGGGAGGGTCTCGCATTCCGGGAGAGTTAAGTTTTTAACTCTTTGTGTGTGTGTGTGTGTGTGTGTGTGTGTGTGTGTGTGTGTGTGTGTGTTTGTGTAATTTTAAATCTAGCAGTATAGCCATTTAATGATTGGGTGGGAGGGTTATGATGAACTAAATTCTTATGTGGCAGTCTGATGGCGTCTTTTGTGTGACGGTGACGTGTTGTGTGAACGTGTGCCATGTCCTGCGGGGGTGATATGTGTTTCATAGCTTTTGCCTATTTATTGCATGTGCGCTAGGTTTTTTATGGCCTATTTATTGCGGTTCTCTGTTTAGCAGCTTCTATGGTGGTGTTGTTCGCCCAGATTTGTTTAACATTAGTGCTTGGGACTTTCAGAACCTGACCCCGTCTGACATGTTTGGTAACTGCATGAATTATATAAAATAAAGATTACTGTTTCTACCCCTGTGGTGTTGCTTGGTCTGTAGAGTAGACTCCTCTAGCCACAACATAAAGTCTAGGTTTACTACACACTTCACTCTGAAAGGAATAGCGTTACAAAGTTTAGTGACATGCTCTTTTGAATGTTTTTTTTTTTTAAACCTTTAAAAAGGCATGAGGAAGACCAATAGCAATGGTTTAAAACAATAATAATGAAGTTTGGATTTTCCACGGCACACCTCACTGGGCTAGGGTTTGGCGATCTTTCTGCGACAATGTTTTGTATTGTATAGACAACAAAGTGTAAAACTAATTTGATTTTGCACAAGACGAATAAAATAACAAATACAATTTTTGTGCAGACTACATTTTCATTTGTTATCTTTCTTTCAGAAGTGGAAATTTAAATATGAGATTCTGGAAGTGAGATCTACATTTAGCGGGAACAGTTGAGTCAAATTATTCTAAGCGGACAGCAGTTGAACAAAGAGTGAATATAGGCCTATTTTTATTACGTTCCCTATACATAATTTATTTCTGTTTATGTTACCTAACTTGTGTTTGTCAAATGAGCAGTCTTTTTTAATGTTGTTTTTATTCTTTTTCTGCCATGTACATCTTGATTTAACATAATTTTTGTTTAAATGAAAGCTTTATCCACTATTTGCAGTGGTGTGTCAATAAATTAAATAAATATGATAAAATGTAAATCCAGATTAAATTAATAACAGAATAAAAAACTATGGTAAACTAAAAAAAAAAAAAAAAAAGTTACACAATAAGAACAATAACAGCATAATTAATGTAATAAAAAATGCATGCTCATTTTTTTAAAGAAGGGTTTTCTTCGAAAGTTTCTTTAATTCTTGCATAATTTTCTCACCTTCAAGTTGTTTTAAACCTATATACATTTCTGTCTACATTTCTAGTATGAAATATGCCCAAACCATGCTAATACTCCAATTGTATTTTGTCTAGCCCCCCATAATTAATGCAACTGCATAACAACTGACTAAAGTCGAGCAGTTAGTCAGAAATCTAGAATCTCACCTGATGTGAGTTCTCACCAAGCTCCATCTCAAATTGAGGTGAAACAACATTTGTCAATTCTTTTGATTTTAAATCCAAACATTTTACTTAAAATACTCTCAACATTGATTGATTTTTTTTTTTACACAGTACAGTAATACAGTATTTCATGAATTATTCACTGCTTTTTATTTTTGCATTTGTTTTTAGATTTATATATTAAGTTGCTTAAATAAAACATTTAAACTACTTTTCTTATATTATCACAAACATTCTAAATTAAAACTTACCATCGACGGAACCAGTCAGCTCTTCTGCCGTTTCTTTTGCATTTTGATCTTTATTACAAGCAATCCTGCGGTTCATAAAGAACTTTAATTAAGAACTTTAAAATGATTGTGTTGTTTATGTGACGTCTGGCACGAACTAAAAAGAAAAAAATGGAATTTATTAAATATAATGAATTCAGGTGTTAACTGTCCAGCATGCAGCTCACTTATAGAACAGACGCGATATGATTTGAAGCCTAGAAAATATACTACACAAAGAGAATTTGTAATTCTTTCATTAATTTAATAATGACTGAAAACATACACATAAAGTAGCCTATTATTTTTATAGCCTACACTCCTAATATCTTCAAAAAAAAATTTTGTTGTAGAAATAGGGTGCACTTTCTGCATTCAGTCTCTGTGAATATCTTCCTGAAATGAGTAACTAAAATGAATGAAAATGTCCTGAGAAATACAGTGTATCTAAAGAAAGCTTGAAGTGTCAATTATTAAATGAAGTAAGTCATGTCGAAAACAAATATTCTCTGATAAAATAATCCATATGCAACCGATGCTGTCATAGATCACTCATCTGTGGCTCTCTTCGATCACCAAATGACACCGTCACCTGAGTATTGAATTCCATGAACTACAAACCTGATTCCAAAAAAGTTGGGACACTGTACAAATTGTGAGTAAAAAAGAATCTCATAAACTTATATTTTATTCACAATAGAATATAGATAACATATCAAATGTTGAAAGTGAGGCATTTTGAAATGTCATGTAAAATATTGGCTCATTTTGGATTTCATGACAGCTACACACAACACGTTAAAGTAACGTGTTGTGTAACTGTGTTATACAGTATCTTTGTAACACATTATGCCCACTCTGATTGCTGCCGTATTGAGAATGTATGCAGAGAGCAGCCTACAAACTCCTCAAGCATTGAAGCAGATCTCAATTCCAGTCCAAGAACCCATCACAACCATTGCTCAAACAAACAAACAATGCACTATTCGAGCTTTGTCAATGCAGAGAGTAGAGTAATTGTCATTCATTCCTTGTATGGTGTAAAACACAATTGCCCTTTATATTTTGCTGCAGAACAGCTACTGAGTAAATTTTGTCATCTTTGCAATGTTGTATGAAGGCTGTACAAATGTAACTTCTCTTCAAAAACACTTGTAAAAGTGAATAGCACATACTGCAGGCAAATACTGGTATAAACATAGATCTTTTTTTTACATTATGTGTCACATTCATTCTTAGTTGTTGTTTTTAAAAACTCCTTTTTCATAGGCCATACTAAAACAATTTTCAAACTTTCAAGTTATTAGCAAATTGGTTGGTTTATATGAAATGGTATGCATAGCAAAAAGAGAGCTTTTCTGAAGGGTACAAATAGTTATTTCATTTTATTTAACAATTTGCAACATCCTTATAACAATATGACCATAGAACATATATTATATTATAGAAACATCAAACATTGATCTGCATAGATAAGTTATTATATTATAGAAACAAAAAACATATGCATAAAAACATAATAAAATAATGTCAGATTTTTATCAGTAATGTTCGACCATAAATAGCTTTGTACCTTAAAAATGCCTCCATACATTTGATTGCTATATCATCTACTTCTTGGTCAAACTCTTTTGCCAAAAGATGGTGTTGCTGCACAATCCATTTCAAATCTCCAGCTCCATAGACACAAACTGCCCGTCTGTGTGTCCCAATGCATGGTGGGTAGGGAGCTCCACTGTTTAGATCTCCTTCAAGGTAGCTCCACTTCACCAAACGAGCAATCGTGTTCATGTCTGATTGTTGGTACTTGATGTTTGGAGGATTGGATCCTGGTACTGAAGGCATCCGCTGTAACGTTGCCCACATGTGCTCATCTGGACTGTATGTGTCTTTCTCCCATTCTATTAAGTTTTGAATAATTTTGCTTTTGAAGATGTGCTCCACAAACTCTCTTGAAACCACAAAGTAAGCATTTCCTGAGAACACGGGGCTCTTTATTGGTGAAGGTGACTTTTTGACATCTGTCTGAGTCACAACGTGCATAACATTGTGATGATACTGCCAGCGCCAATTGTTGCCCTTTGCATCCTCGGACTCCAAACTGTTCTTTCCATTCAGGTGTTTTAGAGGGTGGACCATTGGCATTGGTTTTAATGGGGAAATTAGTACCACAGGTGTTGAGCAGATACTTCCACTGGACAGGTGACTTGAGCAGATCTTGCATGCAGATGATGTACGCTTGAACTCGAGACCAGGAGGCATAAATCACACTCCCCAGTTTGCTGGCCACAAATACATTGGTCAGGCAGGATGCAATGGCTCCTACTGCTTGTTTAAAGATCTCAGGAGACTTCTGGTCCACGTGAACACAGTACACATTGTGAGGAGTGTAAATGGCTCTCAGGAGCCTTTCAAACATCTCAATCTTCTCATGGATCACCGTGGAGTAAGTAATGGGGAAATATTTCTCCTCTTTCTGATAGAAACAGTCAGAAATCCTCTGTCTCTGATGTAGGATGGACAATCCTTGGTTGCGTTGAGATAGAATGACTCTGGTTGCTTGGATTTTCTCGAAAGCCTCCTTGTCCACTCCATTCATGTCTCCTTGGATAATAGCAGAACAAGCTTGTATTTCTCCAGCATCTTGCTTTAGTAAGTTATTGAAGACTGGCTCTTCCTTATGAGGGCAATTTGTCCCTTGTCCTTGATAGTTCAGCATGAAGACAAACATGGTTATACTCAGAGAGAGGATGGAGATTATTTTCATAATCCTCTGATTGTTAAGTCCCATGTTGAGTTCTTTAAGTACCTAGAGAGGAAACCTGTGTCAGTTAGGTATGAAACAGCCTCTCTTGTTAAAATACCAGAAGACTGTGGCAGGAACTGAAAGAGAGAGAGAGTCATGTAAAGAAAGGAAGAGCTGACCTCTGCCAAAATGCATAATAATTATACACAGTAGAGGTGTGGCTTATTTCTTTCTAGAGGGTTTGGAGGAGCACGAAAGACGACGCCCTGTTTCTGTGCCTCGCGATACGAGGAGCTAGGGTGCGGCTGGGGCAATGTCGTCGCTTGTTTATGGGCCTCCTGAAACCTGTCGACGACAGAATTGACCTCGTCGCCAAACAGGTCAGTAGGCTGTAGGCAGACCCTGTCCCGCTCTTTCATATCAGACAGGGTCAACCATAAGTGCCTCTCCGCAGCCACCATAGCTGCCATGGACCGCCCAATCCATCAGGCAGTCTCCTTGGTGGCGCGGAGGGAGAGATCAGCGGTCCTTCTTAACTCAGATATATCGTGTGACTTGATCTCCTCTCCCTCGTCTAGCTCCTTAAGTATGTTGGCTTGGTACGCCTGTAACACCGCCATGGTGTGCAGACACGCACTAGCCTGACCTGCAGCCGCATACCCTTTGCCCACCAAAGCCGATGTTGTTCTGAGGGACTTTGAGGGCAGTGTCAGGGCCTTCAGAGACGATGCCGCACCGGGGGACAGATAGCTCACGAGCATCTGTTCCACCCGGGGCATCGCTCTATAGCCGTACTCTCCCATCCCCACCACATTTCAATAGTAATCAGACAAGGGGATGTAGAGGTGGGCCGAAAATGGGCATTTCCACGACCTGGCAATCTCATCATGCAGGTCGGGAAAGAATGGAAGGCCCCGGCTGGGAGGTGGCTGACTCGCGCAGGAAGCGTTCATCAAGATTGCTTCGCTGCAGTTCAGTTGTTTTTTTTTGGCAGGCCATTCAATACTTAATTTGTCCACGGCGCGAGTTACCACCTCCAAGAGCTCCTCATATTGCGGCGAATGGGGTGGCAAATCCCTGTTGACCGACTCCACATCAACCTCCTCGAAGGAAGACAGGCGGAGCGTAGATCCCTCTCCCTGGGTGGACGGAATCGCAGAGCGTGCTTCCGACTCCAGGGATTGGGCGCCAGATCTGGCGGAAGTGGAAGGAGATAGGGACTGGCCCGTCTCCATTCCCTCCACCAAATCCACTTGTGAACCCCACGAGTGCAGCCGCCGTTCTGCCTCGGCAGAAGCGGGACCAGCACCGTGGGGAATACTGGCAAAGGCCCCCTCCTCGAAGAGGGCCCTCCGGGAACAAAGCAGCCGCACCGACATTCGCTCACAGTGTGGACAGTCGGCCCCCTTCACTCCCAGGCAAACGACGCATAAGCTGTGTGTATCCCCACCCATTATATATCGCGGGCAGGGAGGAACACACAACCTATAACGTGATTTGTAATCGCTTTCACTATGCTTTGATTTCGCCTTGCTCTTCGGCATGTCTAGGAGCTCTAACTGGACAGGCAACAGTAAATAAGACTCACAAGACAAACAAGTGACATTCACACACAGAGCGCTTGTTGACGTCACGCTCTTCCATGGGACTGATTACCACAATATTCAGAGTCGACCACGCTAAGCGCGTTCCCCAAAGCGCAGTTGACGCAGCTCGAGTTCCTGAAGAGGAACTTTAATTAAATTAGCGAATTTACTTTTGTGATGCATTATAAACTTGCTGTCTAACTTGAGTTTGCAATTGTGTTGTTCTGTGTCCTACTTTGTTGTACAAAGATGCTGCCCAAGTTAAGCTTTCAACCTTGTTTTAAACCGCAAAACTAGAAATAAATACATCAGGCACATTCAAAAGGAACAATGTCAAGCTCACAAAATGAGATGAGTGAGAAAGATTGTGTGTACATTTGGTAACCACCCAGTGTCTTCTTTGTCCTTCTAGGAAAACAAATTCATTTAATTCTGTCAGATCTTGAATGCTTTTGTTCTCTTTGTGTCACTCACTGCTGACTCTGAAAAATGTCCGCTTGAAAGAAGAGCAAGGAGTGGGAGTGTATTTAAACTTAAGACTGGGAAGCATAATGGATGAACAGTAACTGTCTTTCTTCAGTAAGGTTTTGTAAAAAAAAAATCACATTTTCCCTTTATAACTAATAAAATAGTGTTTATATTCACAGAGCTGCTTTGCGTATATGGGTACCCATGGTAACCATTGTATTTCTGTTGTTTAGAAGCAAATGAGCAAAACAGATTAGTGTGTCCAGACATAACTAAACTATTGGGTACCTACCAATGTGATGAGGCTTCCATAACAGATGCAGACAAAATGTAGGGGCATCATCTCCCTACTTTCAAGTGGGATGTTGAGTCGTGGTTCAGAACTCTGGTAGATATTGTGATTTTCCATGAAGTCATGGCTGACTTTGCCATGCATCACTATTATTTTTTTTCAAAATATTGTTAAGAATGATGAAGACCATTTGAAATCCCATTTGAGCAGCCAGAGCATGCAAACTGATATGCGTCTGTAAAAATCAGATTAAAATCACTTTTCAAACCACCTCCCCACCTCAATAAAAGAAGTCGACTTTTTGTGTGAACACATACAGGCAAGATCTGCTCCATAATCTGATATCAAGAAAAGTTATCTCTGGGCAAATGTGTCTCCCTTGACTTGTGACAACTTGGAAATCCAATGGCAATTAGATTTATGTGTTTAGACTAGGGATCGAAATGTCACTGTGAAGAAGTCCCACATTGGTATTTAATCTTGCAACAAAACGTCTCTGGGAACAAGGGTTACAGTCATAACCCGAGATGTTCCCCTTCAAGGGAACATCGAACTGCGTCGAACGACACTTTGGGGGAACGAGTACCCACTATGCCACAACGAGCCCTGCCTGTCCTAGTGTGAAGCTGCGCACAGGCACACTTAGGACGAAAGCACAAGGGTGCCAGGTGTCAATGGAATGTCCAGGCTGTGAAATCTAATAAAAGTGTGAGGGGTGGCCCATCCTGCAAACGGCCAGGCGGGAGCGCAGCACACGGATTGGCAATCTCTCACAATCCTCGCAACCATCCTCCTCGAGAGCTGCCCATGCATGCTGCACTCCCAAACAATGCACACACATACGGTGTGTGTCCCCACCCGTTATATAACGTGGGCAGGGATGCACACACCTCGTGAAACTGCTTGTTCTCGCCATAATAATGCTTGTGACTATTAGACAATACAACACCAAATAAGACAAACAAGACAGAGAGCCCTTGCTGAAGAACAGAAAGCTGTCTCTGTTGTGTGCCGGCGTCCTGTTTATAGCTTCCGCATATGCCGTCACACATTACGTCATGACGCAACACCAATCAAGATTGGCTTATTTTCATTCATACTTCAGTGGCGCTACGCTGAGGGGCTTCCCCCAAAGTGTCCTTCGACGCAGTTCGATGTTCCCTTGAAGGGGAACCAGTTTTACCAGTAACACCAGGACTGAGGATTTAAAAGTTTTTTCTTTAGAATTCACAATCCTGGTGTCACGCAAGAAAAGATCATTGTCTTGTTGTGTTTACATATTTAAACCTTTCACTAAAATTGAAATGAATGCTTTACAGATGGATTCTTTTTTATTTTGGCAAAGAGAACAACAACAATAAAACAGTACAATGACAAACTACCCACATGGAAAGAACCTATATAAACATATATGTTTCAATATAGGTTTTGATATAGGTTTTTAATATATGTGACATATATAAAATTGGTCGTTTTCCTATATTATATGTACATATATGCACATATATGCACACATATATTTACACATATATGTACACATATATGCACGTATATATACCTATATGTTCACCTAAAATAGTAAAATTAAAATCCATAGCTGCTGGGCAACATAAATAAAAGTCCAAAATGTAGAAATGTACATTATTTATTTACTCAAGATCAATCAAATAGTACAATACAAAAAATATAGTACAAGAAGAAAAATAAGACATAAAACCTGCTAGGCAACATAAATAAAAGTCCAAAATATAGAAATGTACATTATGTATTTACAAGAACAATCAAATAGTACAAGAACAAAAATAAGACAAAAAACTGAACAGAAAAAAATACATATCTTTATTGTTCTTTGAAGGTCTGTCATAACGCGCCTCATCATCCTCCTCCTCCGCCGCCTCCTCCTCCTCCTCTTCCTCTTCCTCTTCCTTCCTGCACTATCCAATGACGTTTGATAGGGTGTCCGAGATTTTTATCTTTTCCTCTTTTTTTTTTTTTCGGCACACAATCTTTTTAGCGGATAGGCGTTTTCGTCCACACAGATCTGGCGTTTTGGAAGAGTAAAACCAATGTTTTGAAACCGGGTCCCAGAGTGGATATATTTGAAAACGCCGCCTTTGCGTTTTGTCTCGACGTCGAATCCATACATTTTCGGAAGATATGGCGTCATCAGGGCCGGTGCAAGCTCAAATGCTGCTCTAGGCAGAGCACCATCGTGCCGCCCCCACCTCACACTACTTAAGATGCATGTAAACAAATTTTTAAAAGCAATTCTATAAAATTACACTTTTTTTCAGAAGGTTGTTTTTATACTGCAGCGTGAAAAAAGTACACAATGCAGCAGCTGCATATAATTTCAGCTTTATAATAGATAGTGTATACAGAATAAAACTAAACATATGCAGACAACTTTTTAGCTCTTAAGTACTGGAGGTATCTTTTCTTGACTGATACACACAAACACACATTCACACAACTAATAGCCTACATTTCAGAAGCGTGCGCGTTGGGCTTTTGCAGCGGCAAACGCTTTGATTGCGTCCTCGAGTTTAACTTGTATTTCGGAGATAATTATTAATCAGTATAAGCTTTAAGAAACTGCGTTCTCCAGAGCTCACAGTGATGTGGAGAGTGAAAAGCACTTTCAATGCTACAAAAACATTTGGAAAAATTAATTCCATCCCTTTTTCACAGATGAATTTAAGCACATCCAGTGGTTTAGCTCCAACAACCAGGTGTAAAGCTGTAATCGGGCTTAGGCCCGACAGGACCCGAGCCCGACAAGTACATTTTGATTGACAGCTTTTTTTTAAAGCCCGAAACGGTTAACATAATTTATTCATAACTAACGTACAGGCCCATCGCAACAAGGCAGGCAAACCAAGCAATTGCTTGGGGCCCCGAGCTGGTCTCGGGCCCCAAGACAATGACTGGTTAAGATTAAAATGCAACGACACTGTGTGAGCGCTCCTTGGATCGTCAATGCAGTAACGTGTAATGACAGTGTTATCCCGATCCCCCTCAAGGGGGCCCCTCTCAGTAGTCACTGACAAGCAGCCAGCCAACCACGTGATCTCTGCTACCGGCAAAATACAAAACTTCCTCGGCAGTCATGAAGCGGAATTATGCTTTAGGAAGCCAGAATAGAAAGAAGAGAAAGGAAGAGGAGGATAAGAAAAAAAACAAGATAGTGGTAAGTGATAAATTACACTGGATAAAATAGATCTACTTTTCAGTCTTTTACAAATGGTGTAATTTTGCAGCAGGTAACTCAGGCTAGCAAAAATATGTTTATGTTATTTACCTGCCTGATGGCAAATGCTGCTTGTAACAAACAGTTAGTGCAACTTTTTTTTCGAACGGAAGGAATATGGTTACTGTAAACATGTTTTTTTTTTTTTTTTACGGGATAAAGAAGACACAGAACAGAAATCGCATGCTGCAAGGAGTCAGCAGTGTTTTGATTTGAGGAACATAGAGAACGTCGTGGCGTTTGTCCATTGCAAGATAAAGCTGGTAACTATACCACAACTAGGGCCCTATGATTTCCTCGATGAAGAAAACGCGGATGGAATCGCAGAATCCAGTCATAAAAACAGAATTTACAGTTTAACGCAGAATGACACGTTATTTGCCAAATTTTGAATTAATTTATTAAAAATATGTCATTGCACTTACATCAAATCACGATATGGACTAATATCTGTAAATATTAAGCCGGAACAGTCTGTTTAAATATGAATCCTGCATGTTCTGCGTGTCTAATGGGAGCAGAAGCGCGTCTTCCTTTATTACAGACACTAAAGCGCGCGTGACGCTCACGGTATTTTCAGCATCTGCGGTCTCACTAAATAAGAGGAGAACACATGAACAACATCTCCAGAACTGCTCTGACAGTCACTTCATGAGAATTTGACCGATACACAGAGCTGTAAAAGTACGTCAACCCGTCAAAATAAAAGTCCTGTTTTGGACAAGTATTTGCCAGAGATGTATTACTATTGTTCTGCAGAATGTACATAGCCTACTACTAAAAAAAAAATCAAACGTTATTTTGTTTGGTTTAATCACACAAAATTTATTCCATGTTTTATTTTTAATATTAAATCCCCTTTGTTTACCAAAAACTTTGCTTAATTTTCAATAATTAAAAGATAAATTAATGTTTGGTGTTTAATGCTTAATGTGCATCTCAGAAAATGCTTTATTTAAAAACCCAACTGAATGGCACTTAAATGCACTTAATTCATCTTTCAACTTTATTGTCATTGTTCACAGTACGAGTACAGACAGAGAAACAATGGATAATAATTCAATGTTTATTTTTGATGTATCCATTGCATTCTATGCATTAAAAAAAAAATCTAAAAAAGGAAACTAGTTGCTCATTTTAAGAGACCCAGAAGTCTTATTTTCTCTTGCATAATTAATATTGCACTTTAACTGAGCAAAAACACATTTTATCCAATTAATTGATTAATCAATGGAATTTTTGGTAGAATACTCGATTACAAAAATATTCGATAGCTACAGCCCTAGATGAAAGTGGCTATTCCACAATAAATTCCGTGCATCAAACATTATCTTGGGATGTTTTTAAGCATTGGTAGTGAAAGCAGCTTCCTGCATCCCTTCCCTTCTAATATCAAAATATGGAAATGCTAACATATCTTTAAGTTTTCAGTAAACTTTATAATAAGTAAAAATACTGTTTGCTAACAATTAAATGACAATTTAACTAAATGTTAATTAACTATCAGTTTACCATCTATTAATGATTGTTATTATAAAGTGTCCACCATCTAACTTAGTTAGCAGCTATGGTTTTTGGAAACGCACCCCTGAGCTGTTAATAGTGACCTCTTTCAATATGCTAACAGTGAAATGGTAAAACATAGCCTACTTAAAAGGTAATTTCAGATTTTTTTTTTTTTTCAATTATTTTCCCAGCTAAACCATCAACTTCATGCTCAACATCAACAGATGCATCACTTCTCAGTGCTGATGTTTCCTCTGTATAGCACAATGTACCACAAGCTCTATAATTATAGCTGATATCCTGCACAGCCCAGAGTTTAAACTGATAAGTGTGTGCTGTCATATTATTAGAAAAAAAAATAGTGCAGATCACTATTGAATTTCCACCAAACTATTTTTTCAAGCAGTATTTTCACTGTAAACCTTATTTATTTATATAAAGTGTGGGTGAACTTAAACTGTATGGCTACACTCTAAAAAACGCTGGGTTGTTTTTTCAACCCAACTGCTGGGTTGAGGCCGTTGGATAGGACTTTGGGATGTTTTAACCCAAGTTTGGGTTGAAAATAACTATCTTTTTTAACCCAGCGGGCTGGGTTGAGGACGCGGATGTGAAGGAGAGCACGCACGTCACGTCAAAATCGTACGTCTCCAGTGCGAGCAGCCGCCATTTTCTCAGCGTGATAGAAGCGAGAAGCGAGTGAAAGACTATGGTAAGTAAATATTCAAAATGTAAAGTTATCTTTTATTGTTTACCCGGTTGTATGAAAGGCGGAAGGTTTTATGAAAGGCGGAAACAAAGGAGCTTAACGTTATATATATATTTAAAAAAAAAAAACGGACGCGGTTTTCGCCTCAGACACGGAGGTCTTAACTGCCTCATATAACGTTACTGAACGGAGGATGTACTTTTAATATAACGTCTGTGAATGTATTTTGTCATATTTACATAAGATTTAACATTATCTGTACTTTTTGAGGCGTTAACAGACGGTTATGGTCACGGTTACGCTCATGTGAATTTGTCGCGGTTAAACTGAATGTATGTTTGTCTCCTAAAGGAAACGGCATTGTGTAGTGAAGACTAGCATAATTATTTAGAGGCTGTTGAAGTGGTAACTGTTAAAAGTATGTTTTACATGTAATATTTCAGACTTGTCCAGCTCCTGTTTTCATTGTCCTCGCGCTGAGAGTTAAAGACACAGAAGCTGTTTGTGTGAGGAGTCACAGACCTGTGTGAGGATGAGGAGGAGGTGTTTAGATGTTGAAATCCAGAGACAAGATAACTTCATTCTTTTGAGACTGATGTAAGTTAAATTATTATTACTTTTTTTTTTTTTTGAAAATTAATGTTTCTGTTGTGTCCTGTCTGTTAACTTCACATTTTGATGCAAAAACAGTGTGATTTTATATATGTATGTATGTATATGTTAATATTTTATTGAAACCTCTTTGCAGAACTCAAACTAACTGGAGTTAAGGACACACAAGTCTGCTTGTGTGAGGAGGTGGTTTTCTCAGCTTCTTCTGAAGAGAGGGAAAGATCATATAAGGTAAGTAAACTTCATAATTTCATGTTATCAGTTGTTGTTGTGTTTTACTAAGAGTAAGATAATGTTTGTTTTTTGTTTTTGTAGATGTTAAAAGCAAGAGACATGGGAGAGCATCATTCCTTTGAGATTTTATGTAAGTTATTTTTAGAAAATAAATTTTTCTGTTGTCTCCTGCCAGTTTACTTCACATTTTGATGCAACAACAGTGTGATTACGTGCTCATTTCATTAAGACCATTGATGTCTGTGTTTTTTATTGCAGAACTCAAACCAACTTTGGAGTTGTCTGATTTGGAGAGTCATTATTCTTGGTCTTCGCTCTTAGAGGTAAAGTTCACACAAAAAATCATTTACTTGCCCTCAAGTCATTCCAAACCTATAAGACTTTTGTCTGTCTTTACAACATAAATTAATATATTTTTAGTTTTCTCATAATATTTGTTAATCCATTTATAGTTTAGATAATCAGTATTTTCAAGCTTCATAAATATAGAGTTATTGTAGAAGTAAATTCTGATATTTATATATGAATACATCTTAAATTATATGATAGCAAACATGTATGTTCAAAATAAAATACTGGTCTCCCAGACCAGCAATGGAGGACACAAAAAGAGAATATTAAATATATTCATATGTTTTCCAAAAAATGAGCAGATTTTGTATGAGTCTGGAAAAACATGGGGAGAGTAAATTATAAACATTTTAATTATTTGGTGAACTAACGGTTTGAAGAGCAGCCCTCCATGTACGTGAATATTGTGAGGTATGTGAATGTCATGTCTGTTTTAATGTTTCAGTAAAGAAGCTTTCTGAAAGCAATATTTATTCAAACAATATCGCATGTCCTCACACTAGTGCTGCCATTATAGCATTCTGAAGCGCTGTGGTGGACTGAGACATTAAACAACCGCACAAAGTGTTGAAACTTTAAAACCGATTATTTACCTATCCTTACGGATGTGAATACACCTCTACCTGAAAATGGATAGTTTAATGTTTAATTTTTTCAAATGTGTTTCTCTTAGGCAACTGATGAAGAACAGGCGGTGACTGGGATGAATGCTGGTCAGAGAGGAGAAACTTTCCCCTAAACAGCGGTGGTTTTAAAGGAGGACGCTGCCCTGGATGATGTAGAAGATGTCACATGCTGTGCTGATGGGGTTTCTTCATGATTACATCAGTTATGCTAAAGAGATCATGAAAATTGACTGTGATGCATGATCTGTATTCATGGACTATGAAACAAACTGTAAGTGCATAATTTGTTTTAAAAAAAAAAAGTTAAATGCTTTTTCTGTGTTGTTTAGTTTACACTCTGTCATTCATACACCTGCTCACATTCTTTCACACACACACACACACACACACACACATGCGTCTGTTAAATGTTATAATATCAAAGTTAATGTTGTGATTTATTTGTGTACTGTCATGCCAGAATAGTTGGAAAAAAACCTAACTAATTGTAAATTTATTGTATGTGTTTTCGTATATTTTAATACAATATATACAATTGAACAAAGTCCAATTTGATCTTAAGTTATATTCATCAAATGTTCAATGCTTTATGAATTCTGTAGCTGTTAATGCCATCCTTTTCTGCATTTCTTCTAACATGTTACTTTTTGACTTTTCTCTTGTTTTTAATAAATATTTTCCTTTTGGTTATTATTATTTGTGTGTAAAAGTGATATTTAAAATGAACAACATTTGTAGGTTTAATGCCTAGCTCAATTTGGGTTAATTTTAACGTAGAAATGCATTGTTTCCCCACATGGCTGCACTCTGCGAGTTTATTTTCTGCCAGCAGGAGGCGCTAAGAGCGGGAGAGGTAGGTTTCTCCGGTAACGGCTGCAGAGCGGTACTGAGCTCACAAACGCTGCCTTATCAAGCACATGCGAAATGATATCGAACATTTTCTAAATACAGTAGTTTTCCTTCTGAAATACACTGATAAAAAAACACCCACTCTGTTTTTTTAAACCCTGCAATATAGTCATTTTAAACTATAAAAAAGGCAACCCAGCAGGCTGGGTTAAATATGATAACCCAACTGGTTGGGTTAAAACAACCCAGCGCTGGGTTCGTCCCTTTTTGACCCAGCGCTGGGTTGTCAAAATAACCCAAATTGGGTTGTTTTCAACCCAGCAGTTTTTAGAGTGTATGCTGTGGTTCCTGTAGGCTTTGCGTGCGGGGGTCGGGGGGCCTCTATGTCCATTTTGCTTGGGGCCCCCAAATTCCTTCAAACGGCCCTGCTAACGTAGACTAGACCACTTGGAAGTTGGAATAAATAAATAAAATGAATCATCTGTGATGTCTCAGCATTCTAGACATTTAGCTTATAAATAGACCAACGCACCAATAAAAACGAGTCATTTTTAACAAATTAAATTAAGAAAATTTTTTAATTAAGATGGGTATTTGACAATAACGAAATTAAGATAAAGGCTCCGCCGGATTTGCTTCGCACTAGCAGATGATATTTAATAAACGAATAATGCCAACATTAGCGTGTAAATACTCTGTCCACATTATGCATTTAAGACTCGATTAATATTTAGTTATCATTTGAAAAACCATAACTCACAGAGATTAGGCTAAGCCTACATGTTTTTGTGGAGGAAAATGATTGAATCCACTGTAGATGTCTTCAGCGCGTTCCTGCGCTCACTGATGGTGCATCATTATTCACTCATTATTCTCATAAACATGGTCAAAACTTTTCCACACCTCAGACTTTGCATTAGTTGCTGGTGCAACCAAAACGTAATCGCTAGAGGCAAGCTTCCGTTTTACCTACTCAGCATCCATTTTCGCATCTTTCTCAATCGAAACACATCACATGACTGCTCGTTTACCTCGCAAACCGGAGCAAAAGCCCGACCCTGTCCCGAGCCCGCGTAAGATGATGTAAATTTAGCCCGAACCCGTCGATCTTCAGCTCTAACCAGGCGTCTGCACAAAACAGTCAGCTCTTCAAACAATTCATGCCCATCAACATCCCGCGAGTCTCCATGAGTCAGGGCCTTTTCCAGTCTTAAGCAATCCTGAAGAAATATTGTATTCTCCTTTTCAAGAGATGCGATGCCATATAAAAATCCAAATACGCACCCATCAGCGAAAAGCGCTCTTCCACGGAACGGAGGCGAAGCATTTCAAAAAGGAGACTCTTTGTTTCTCCAGTGCTTGGTCATTAAAAAGCCGTCGTCTTTTGTACTCATGGCCATATAATTTTATTAGTTTTTACATTTTTTGGAATATACGTTATAATATTTTGGATGCATATATAGCTACTAATAGGGCGCGGCTGGGCAGGGGTTTTTATTCAAATTTTAAGTTAATTTAAATTTATACTAATGGAGTGGGGGGAATGCTGTTGATATAAGTGCGATAATTGTAACCTAATGTAAAACAATGTCTTTCTCTCTCCCTCTTGCCGCCCTGGCTGAGGTGCCGTATAGGTTTCATACATGCGCATATATCCACATATGGGTTCTTTCCATGTGGGTAGCTTATTTTTATTAACAAAAATATTTATAAAGATTTTGTTTATAATGTTTAGCAAACTCTATGGAACCAAATAAATAAAAAACAAAATGTCTTCCACTAATGTCAGGTAAACAGCAAAAGTCAACAGGCTTCTCAAAATGAAAACAAAATAAATGTAAAACTACATTGGTTAACGGTGACAGTGCAAGCATTTCTCATGGATCCTCTGCCATTGTGTCACCTGTATCGGTAATACAGAGTTGGCCTCCTGCAGCAAACCTAGTTCAGACGTAGCCAGGTGTCGAGATATCAGATATTTATCTGATTTGAAACCACATTTGGAAGTGGCTCAGAACAGATGAGAAAAAAAGATCCTGTATGGATGTGGATGAGTGTTTTTAACAGATAGTGGCTACGTAGTTTTCAGTCAATTTATGAATCAGACTTGGAATACAAGTCTTTACATTGTCCAATGAAATTTGAGCTAATTTAAGACACACACAATCTATAGTAAAGAAATGGAAATGATGTCTCAGACTGACAGGTATAATTAAACCGTTGGTTTCCTTTTTTTTGTTTTTAAGTTATTTTTCCAAGTTTTGAGTTATTTGTTTCCCATTTCACCCCAATCCATCTATTCTTCACAAAAAAACTAAACTACTTTTATGGTTCTGTTTTCTCATTTTGTGACATTCAGCTAAACGTCTTCAAGAAAGGAAGTAATTTGTACTGGGTTGGAATGACATGATGATAATAACTTAAAGGGGGTGTTTGTTCCCTGCATTTCGAAGATGCTTGTTTTACAAACAAGGCCCAGTTTGACGCCGGATTTGCATATTGTTTATTTCTTAAAGATAATGCAGTCCCAATGAAAAAAGTGTCACGATCGTGTGTTGGAACCGCATGCGGTGAGTAAAACTGCTTCAAATATCTCTGTGTTGTTAACTTAGCTATCAGCGCGTAAGCACATCAAGTAAACAACATGCAATGTTGTCATCAAACTGCACTTTCCACATGTACACCTTCCAAACGCTTCCAAACGCTCTCATCGCAAAAGCTTACTCGCGCTCGTGATTCTTTAGCTCCACCCACACGTCACGCCTCCAGGTGCTCATGTTTTTCCGGGAAAAAATGGTACAGACTATCTTTCTCTTATAAATATAATAAAACTAAAGACTTTTTGGAGTTATGAAGGATGCAGTACTACTCTATAGGTACTCAAGATTAACAGGATATTGAGTGAAAACGAGCATTTCACCCCCCCTTTAATGATGATTAAAACTGTAGGCAGCCTAAATATGTAAATTTAATTATTATTCTGTACATACTGTACTAGTACAAATTAAGATGACAAAGTAATGCAGGAAATGTGTATCTCTGCAAAAGAACCCATAACTCTCTGTGACATTTTTGGTGAAACTTGCATGACAGGTGAGACAGGTCTGGGCCCTGGCCCTTGAACAATGTTTACAGGGCTTTTCATAGGATTCACAAATACACCAACACCACTGAAAGAAACATGTTGGATTACATGTATTTATCATTTTTGACAGTTCCAGTGCATTGTTGCTATATTTGTTCAATTGAAAGGCTTTGTGTGCACATGTAGTGCCCCTATACCTTCTTTTGTAAAGGTTTAGTATGGAGCAGCACAAGGTTCAATAAACTAATGCATAAGGGATGTTGTATTAAAGGGATATTTCACCCCAAAATGAAAATTAGATGTTTATCTGCTTACCCCAGGGAATTTCAAGATATAGGATTTTTTTTTTCTTCAGTAGAACACAAACCAAGATTTTTAGCTCAAACCATTGCAGTCTATCACTTTTATAATGTAAGTGGATGGGAATCACAGCTAAAACATCCATCCATCCATCCATCCATCATCTTCCGCTTATCCGGGGCCGGGTCGCGGGGGCAACAGTCTAAGCAGAGACGCCCAGACTTCCCTCTCCCTAGCCACTTCTTCCAGCTCTTCCGGGGGGACCCCGAGGCGTTCCCAGGCCAGCCGGGAGACATAGTCCCTCCAGCGTGTCCTAGGTCTTCCCCGGGGCCTCCTCCCGGTGAGACGTGCCTGGAACACCTCCCTGGGAAGGCGTCCAGGAGGCATCCGAAATAGATGCCCGAGCTACCTCAGCTGGCTCCTCTCGATGTGGAGGAGCAACGGCTCTACTCTGAGCTCCTCCCGAGTGACCGAGCTTCTCACCCTATCTCTAAGGGAGCGCCCAGCCACCCGACGGAGAAAGCTCATTTCGGCCGCCTGTATCCGAGATTTTGTCCTTTCGGTCATTACCCACAGCTCATGACCATAGGTGAGAGTAGGAACATAGATTGACCGGTAAATCGAGAGCTTTGCCTTACAGCTCAGCTCCTTCTTCACCACGACAGACCGGTACAGCGACCGCATTACTGCAGAAGCTGCACCGATCCGTCTGTCAATCTCACGTTCCATCCTTCCCTCACTCGTGAACAAGACTCCAAGATACCTGAACTCCTCCACTTGAGGCAGGAACTCTCCACCAACCTGAAGTGGGCAATCCACCCTTTTCCTACTGAGAACCATGGCCTCGGACTTGGAGGTGCTGATTCTCATCCCAGCCGATTCACACTCGGCTGCAAACCGTCCCAATGCACACTGAAGGTCCTGGTCTGAGGATGCCAACACGACAACATCATCCGCAAAAAGCAGCGACGAAATCGTATGGTCCCCAAACCGGACACTCTCCGGCCCTTGGCTGCGCCTAGAAATTCTGTCCATAAAAATTATGAACAGAACCGGTGACAAAGGGCAGCCCTGCCGGAGTCCAACATGCACCGGGAACAGGTCTGACTTACTGCCGGCAATGCGAACCAAGCTCTTGCTCCGGTCGTACAGGGACCGAACAGCCCTAAGTAGGGAGCCGCCGAATTCTCCTCTCCAGTACCCTGGCATAGACTTTCCCAGGGAGGCTGAGAAGTGTGATCCCCCTATAGTTGGAACACACTCTCCGGTCCCCCTTCTTGAAAAGAGGGACCACCACCCCGGTCTGCCAGTCCAGAGGTACTGTCCCCATCCACCATGCGATGTTGCAGAGGCTTGCCAGCCAAGACAGCCCCACAACATCCGGAGACTTGAGGTACTCGGGGCGGATCTCGTCCACCCCCGGTGCCTTGCCACCGAGGAGCTTTTTAACTACCTCGATGACTTCAGCCCGGGTGATGGACGAGTGCTCCTCCGAGTCCCCAGCCACTGCTTCCTCAACGGAACACAAGTCGGTGGGATTGAGAAGATCCTCGAAGTATTCCTTCCACCGCCCGACGATATCCCCAGTTGAGGTCAACAGGTGCCCATCTCTACTGTAAACAGTGTTGGTAGGGCACTGCTTCCCCCTCCTGAGGCGTCGAACAGTTTGCCAGAATCTCTTCGAGGCCAACCGATAGTCCTTCTCCATGGCCTCACCGAACTTCGCCCAGGCCCGAGTTTTTGCCTCCACGACTACCCGGGCTGCAGTCCGCTTGGCCTGCCGGTACCTGTCAGCTGCCTCCGGAGTCCCACAAGCCATCCAGGCCCGATAGGACTCCTTCTTCAGCTTGACAGCATCCCTTACTTCCGGTGTCCACCACCGGGTTCTGGGATTGCCGCCTCGACAGGCACCGGAGACCTTACGGCCACAGCTCCGAGCAGCCGCAGCGACAATGGAGGTGGAGAACATGGTCCACTCGGACTCAATATCTCCAGACTCCCTCAGGATCCGGTCGAAGCTTTGCCGGAGGTGGGAGTTGAAGATCTCTCTGACAGGGGGCTCGGCTAAAACATAAAAAAGAAAAAAAACGAACTTCCACAAACAAAACCAGAATTAACCCTACAGCTTGTGTCTATACATTAATGCGTAGACACAAAACGATCGGTCTGTGCAAGAAACTGAACCGTATTTATGTCATTTTTTACCTCTGATTCACGCAATGTACGAACTGTTAGAACTCTCCTCAGTGCGTTCTCAAGCAGTTGCGTGAGGCGTCTTCTTCTTGCTTTATGGTGGATCTGAGACTTATAAGTGCATTGCCGCCACCTAGTGTTGTCAAAAGACCCGGTTCTTCAGTACCAAGTAGGTACTAAAAAAATGTTTAACGTTACGGTACCATGAGGAATCCGACTGTCTTAATTATGGCTGTCTTAATTATGGCTGTCATTTTCATTTCATCTTGCCTGTAACGCCTGAGCAGCGTTTGTGATCGCAGGCTCATCGCTTATTTTATTACAGCCGTTACCGGGGAAACCTCTCTGTCTCATGCTCTAAGTGCCTCCTGCTGCAGAGAATGAATTTGCATATATATGCTGCCACAAATAGATGCAAGGCTGTGTGAAACACAGATACAGACCAAGTTCCTTGGCGAAGGTCAGTGAGTTGACGGGCTGCCTCCCATCCTGCCACTGCTTGATCCAATACTCATTTCATTTCGTCAAACAGCGCCTGGAACGAGGAACAGTACTGATGTTGGTTCTCCTATACCGCCGTTCCCCACAAAGCCGCTCGTCCTGAAAGCAGGGTCAGTACGAAGGCCACCTTAGATTCCTCCATGCGTAAAGTCTGTGGTTGAAGAGAAAAAAACATTGAGCATTTCGTCAGAAATGCCCTACAATAGCTTGGCTCACCGGAATATAATTCGGGAGTAGGTAATCGTGGTTCAGGTTGGTGGCCGGATGTAATAGGTGTGGGGGGAACAGGTGGTGTGCTAACGTCTTTATTGAGAGAAGATCAGATGTAGGAAGCTGGTGTGAGCCCTTGGCAGCACAGGACCGCTGAGGACAACCCGATCCGTCTGGAGGTGAGGCAAGGAAGATGATGCAGGAAACGGAGATCTGGAAGATGGTGCTGTGATGACTCAAGCGTGCTGGAAAGGTGGAGATCACAGGAGACTGAAGGTGACACACAAGAGGAAAAATCCACAGTTATCTGACAAAGACAAGTAACAACAGAGAGACTAAGATAGGGTTCGCTGATCCGTTGCAGCTGGCGCACTGATCGAAGTCAGCTGGAAAGCAGATCAGCAGCCGTGAACAGTGACCACGACCACAAGACATTCACAACATGAAATGAGAAAAGAGACAGCAAATCCACCAACCGTGACAATTACTACATTTTTGTGTCAATGCATGTTCATATTTACTGCAAAAAATGAGCTGTTATTTTATAATAATGTAATAGACTCAAAGAGTCAGGAGAGCTTGAATAGTTAAATAGTTTTAAATAGTTTAAACACTGGCAAGAACTAAAAAGAAAAAATGCAATTTATAAAATTTTGTGACGATGTGACACTGTCTCAATATTGCAAGTGACAATTCCTGTGTCAACTGTCCAGCATGCAGCTCACTTATAGAGCAGACGCGATGTGATTTGAAGCCTAGAAAATACACTACAAAGAGTAACTCGTATTTATTTAATTAATTTAATAATGACTGTAAAAATACACAAGTAGCCTATTATTTTTATAGCCTATACACTCCCAATATGTACAAAACATTTTTATTTGTAGAAATAGGGTGCATTTTCTGCATTCAGTTTCTGTGAATATCTTCCTGAAACAAGTCACTAAAATAAATGAAAATGACCTGAAAAATACATTGTATCTAAAGAAAGCTCGAAGTGTCTATTATTAAATGAAAAAAAAAAAAATCTGATAAAATAATCCATATGAAACCAATGCTGTCATAGATCGTGCCCAGAGATGTATAAAGTACTAGAGACCCAGACTTGAGTAAAAGTACAAGTGCTCTATCAAAAAAGTGACTTGAGTAGAAGTTGAAGTGCTCTTTAAGCACCACACTTAAGTAGAAGTACTAAAGTATTCAACATTATTTGTACTTAAGTATTGCAAGTAGTCTATTTTAAAATTTACTACTCAAGTACTGAAAGTAAAAGTATTGTGTTATGTAGTTATGAAAGAAAGTAGTCAAAAGTTTGAACATATTGTTTTTACTATTTCAAATGATAAACCTAAAGGACAATCACAATTCCGTTGACTAACTTTTTGTAAACAAAAAACGGTTACAGGGTTAGTTCGCCCAATTTGCAAAATTATGTCTTTAATAACTTACCCTCATGTTGTTTCAAACCCGTAAGACCTCAGTTTATTTTTGGAACACGGTTTAAGATATTTTAGATTTAGTCCGGGAGCTCTCAGTCCCTCCACTGAAGCTGTGTGTACGGTATACTGTCCATGTCCAGAAAGGTAAGAAAAACATCATCAAAGTAGTGTGACATCAGAGGGGCAGTTAGAATTTTTTGAAGCATTGAAAATACATTTTGGTCCAAAAATAGCAAAAACTAAGACTTTATTCAGCCTTGTGTTCTCTTCTGTTTCTGTTGACAGTTAAAAACAAAGCAGTTTGTGATATCTGGTTCGCAAACGAATCATTCGATGTAACCGGATCTTTTTGAAACAGTTCACCAAATCGAACTGAATCGTTTTAAGCGGTTCGCGTCTCCAATACGCATTAATCCACAAATGACTTAATCTGTTAACTTGTTTAATGTGTCTGACACTCCTTCTGAGTTAAAACAAACCAATATCCCGGAGTAATTCATTTACTCAAACAGTACACTTAACCCGTGAACCGAGGAGCTGATGATATTGCGCATGTGTGATTCAGCTTGAAGCAAACTGACACTCACAGAGCGTCTGAACCAAACTGGTTCTTTTGGTGATTGATTCTGAACTGATTCTGTGCTAATGTTATGAGCCCAGGTAAACCGAAGACTTGCAGTCAACGCCAATGACGACAACTGTTTTCTTCAACTGGTTTATTAAATCGAACTGTCAGAAAGAACTACTGGTGATCCGAAAACCAATGCAACCGGTTCTTGACTCGTGAACGAGTCATTATCTGGCTCGGCTCAGAGTTCATCTCTCTCTTCACAGCAGTTCAGTCAGCACGCGCAGTCTCGCTTGATTCGCTCAATGATGTGCCAGCTTCATCAAACCTGCCATCTACAGTTCTGGCAGTGGTAATGTGGGTTTGTAATGGAATGATTCATGACATTTTTATAATTGTAACGCGTAACGATGCAGCACATAAAAAAATATCGGAGTAAAAGTATTAAACTCAGAGAAAATATGTACTGAAGTAAAAGTGGAAGTAGGAGAAAAAAATAATACTCTAGTAAAGTACAGATACCGCTTTTCAGTACTTAAGTACAGTAGTGAAGTAGTTCTACTTCGTAACCATACATCTCTGATCGTGCCTCTGTGGCTCTCTCCGATCACCAAAGGACACCGTCACCTGAGTATTGATACACTTTACCCCTCTATATAAACTGCTTCCAGACTCTTGCACATTGCAAAGACTTGTCTCAGCTAACATTTCCAAGCATTTATCTATCTTTTTGAATTCCTGGTGTCTGACCTTAGCCTGTTATTGACTCCTGATTCTTCGTCTGCCGCCTGCCCCGACCTCTGCCAGTATTGTTTCTGATTCTGGATATCCTGTTACATACTCGACGCTGTTGTTTGATTTCTGCCTGTCTGACCTTCCGCTAAAAAAAACTGCAAATTGTAGTTCGGGAGTAGAGTAATTGTCATTCATTCCTTGTATGGTGTAAAACACAATTGCCCTTTATATTTTGATGCAGAACAGCAACCGAGTAAATGTTGTCATCTTTGTTGTATAAAGGCTGTACAAATGCAACTTCTCTTCAGCAACACTTGTAAAAGTGATTAGCACATACTGCAGGCACATACTGTTATAAACATAGATCTTTTGGTACATTATGTGTCACATTCATTGTTAGTCATTGTTTTTAAAAACCTCCTTTTTCATAGGCCACACTACAACAATTTTTTTTTACTTTCAAGTTATTAGCAAATTGGTTGGTTTATATGAAATAGTATGCATAACAAAAAGAGAGCTTTTCTGAAGGGTACAAATAGTTCATTAATTTTATTTAACAACTTGCAACATCCTAAAAACAATATGACCTGCATAGAACATACATTATATTAACATTAAACATTGACCTGCATAGAAAAGTTATTATATTATATAAAGAAAAAAACATATGCATAAAAACATCATAGAATAATGTCAGATTTTTTAACTGTTAGTAATGATCGACCATAAATAGCTTTGTACCTTAAAAATGCCTCCATACATTTGATTGCTATATCATCTACTTCTGGATCAAACTTGTTTGCCAAAAGATGGTGTTGCTGCACAATCCATTTCAAGTCTCCAGCTCCATAGACACAAACTGCCCGTCTATGTATCCCAGTGCATGGTGGGTAGGGAGCTCCACTGTTTAGATCTCCTTCATGGTAACTCCACTTCACCAGACGAGCAATCGCGTTCATGTCCGATTGTTGGTACTTGATGTTTGGAGGATTGGATCCTGGCACTGAAGGAATCCGCTGTAACGTTGCCCACATGTGCTCATCTGGACTATATGTGTCTTTCTCCCATTCCATGAAGTTTTTAATCTTTTTGCTTATGAAGATGTGCTCCACAAACTCTCTTGAAACCACAAAGTAAGCATTTCCTGAGAACATGGGGCTCTTTATTGGTGGAGGTGACTTTTTGACATCTGTCCTAGTCACAACGTTCGTAACATTGTGATGATACTGCCAGCGCCAATGTTTGCCCTTTACATCCTCGGACTCCAAACTATTCTTTCCATTCAGGTGTTTTAGAGACTGGACCATTTCTGTATTGGTTTTAATGGGGAAATCCGTACCACAGGTGTTGAGCAGATACTTCCACTGGACAGGTGACTTGAGCAGATCTTGCATGCAGTTGATGTCCGCTTGAACTCGAGACCAGGAGGCGTAAATCACACTCTCCAGTTTGCTGGCCACAAATACATTGTTCAGGCAGGATGCAATGGCTCTTACTGCTTGTTTAAAGATCTCAGGAGACTTCTGGTCCACGTGAACACAGTACACATTGTGAGGAGTGTAAATGGCTCTCAGGAGCCTTTCAAACATCTCAATCTTCTCATGGATCACCATGGAGTAAGCAATGGGGAAATCTTTCTCCTCTTTACTGAGAGAAACAGTCAGAAACCCTCTGTCTCTGATGTAGGATGGACAATCCTTGGTTGCATCGAGATAGAATGACTCTGATAGCTGGGTTTTTCTTTTTTTAGAGGCCAGGAGTTTCCTGAAAGCCTCCTTGTCCACTCCATCCATGTCTCCTTGGAAAAAAGCAGAACAAGCTTGTAGTTCTCCAACATCTTGCTTTGGTAAGTTATTGAAGACTGGCTCTTCCTTACGAGAGCAATTTGTCCTTTGTCCTTGATAGTTCAGCATGATTACAGACATGGTTATACTCACAGAAAGGATGGAGATTATTTTCATAAACCTCTGATTGTTAAGTCCCATGTTTAGTTCTTTAAGATTATAGACTGCCAAAAACAAGTACCTAGAGAGGAAACCTGTGTTAGTAAGGTATGAAACAGCCTCTCTTCGTAAAATACCAGAAGAATGTGGCACAAACTGAAAGAGAGTGAGTCATGTATAGAGGGGAAGGGCTGACCTCTGCCAAAATGCATAATAATTATTATACAGTAGAGGTGTGACTTCTTTCTTTCTAGAGGGTTTGATTGTCTCTGTATCTTTGTATACCAAAGAAGTTTAAAAACATTTTTTTTAAATCCTGTTAAAACAGGAATTACATTTTCATGGATTTACAAACTAAGGATGGCCTCTTTGAGCAATTGTCTCATCTTTTGGTTAACATTTCTGTGGCTTTTTGCACAAGAGTTTAATTTAAAGGGATAAATAAAATACTTATGGACTAAACTATCCCTTTAAAGTATGTGTTGACTTTGTATTGAAGGTTAGAACCTCTTGCCACTCTTTTATGTCACTCTGTTGCAATTTAGCATTTCTGCATAAACTTTAGTTAAATTAGCTAATTTAATGAAGTGATGCATAATAAACTTGCTGTCTAACTTAAGTTAGCAATTGTGTTGTTCTGTGTCATACTTTTGTTGTACATACTGCCCAGCTTAAGCTTTCAGTGATTTACAGCCTTGCTTTAAACCGCAAAACTAGAAATGAATACATCAGACAGGTTAAAAAGGAACAATGTGGAGCTCACAAAACAAGATGAGTGAGAAAGATTGTGTGTACATTTGTAAACCAACAAGAGTCTCCTATGTCCTTCAAACAAATGAATTTCATTCTGTCAGATTTTGAATCTTTTTGTTCTGTTTGTGTCACTCACTGCTGACTCAGAGAAATTTCCGCTTGAAAGAAGAACAAGGAGTGGGAGTGTATTTTACACTTTAAACTGGGAAACATAATGGATGAACAGTAACTGTCTTTCTTCAGTAAGGCTTCGTAAACATTTTTTCAAATTTTCCCTTTATAACTAATAAAATAGTGTTTATATTCACAGCACTGCTTTGTTTACATGGGTAACCATGGTAATCGTTGTATTACTGTTGTTCAGAAGCAAATGAGCAAAACAGATTAGTGTGTCCAGACATAACTAAACTATTGGGTACCTACGAATGTGATGAGGCTTCCATAATGGATGCAGACGAAATGGAGGTGCATCATCTCCCATCTCCTAATAAGTGGGATGTTGCAGTGCAGAACAAATTTTTTTTGCATAACATCAAAACTTTTCTGAAGACAGTCAGTTGTATTCAAAGATACATTCATATAAAAAACCTGTGCCACGTTTTGCATTTGAATCGTTAAGTGTTCATGTTTATTCAACAAAGTTAAAGCCACAAATAAATCAATGTATGGGAAACACTGGGATGTCACAGTGAATTTTTCGCACACCGGTATTTAATTTAGCAACAAAACCAGTATTTCCAGCAACACCAGGACTAGGGATTTAAATGCTTTCTTTTTAGAATTCAGAATCCTGGTGTCACGCAAGAAAAAAACAATTGTCTGTTGTGCTTACATCTTTACACCTTTCACTAAAACTGAAATGAATGCTTTACAGAAGTATTCTTTATTATTCTTAACAAAAATGACAACAATAAAACCGTACAATGACAAACTAGCAAAAAACTAAAATATTTATACATATTTTGTTTACAATGTTTATCAAACTCTATAGAACCAAATACATAAAAAAACAAAATGTCTTCCAATGTCTTGTGTAATGTCAGGTATATAGCAAAGTTTGTCAGGCTTCTCCAAATGAAAACAAAATAAATTTAAAACTACATTGGCTCTCGATGACTCATGGATCCTCTGCTCTCTCAGCTGTATCGGTAACACAGAGTTGGCCTACGGCAGCTAGCCTAGTTCAGATGTAGACAGGTGTTGAGATTTTATATATATATATCGGATTTAAGACCACATTTGGAAGTGGCTCAGAACAGACATGGAACATTTTTGTTTACATGTGTGTTACAATATCCGATCTGTCACATGTGAGTAAATTTGTTTAATCTATTTAATTTTGACAGTGTAAGCATAGCCATAGTACGGAAAAAAGTAGGCTAAATCGTGTGCATGATTTACTATTTTGTTACCTCAATTCATAAATTACAATTCAGTAAATTAGTGCACAAAATATAATTGTGTGTTTTGTGACTGTAACATTGTTCAGTCTCAAGGGAAGAATGAGCAAGCAAACATTGAACCAATTTTAAGTACAAAATAAACAAACAAACAAAAAAAAGTGAATGGCAGCCACTCATGGATAAATACAGAATAAACATAAACAAACAGTGACTTACAGAGAGTTATATATTTCATTTGAGCCATTTCACATTTGTTTGTTAAAAAAAACAGACAGTGACTACATAGTTTTCAATCAATTTATGAACTTATTTAGTTTAAGACACAGAGAATATAAAGCAATGTCTTCGTCTCATACTGATAGATATAATTAAACAGTTATTATTATTATTATTATTATTATTATTATTATTGTTATTTTCCCAAGTTGTGAGTTATTTTTTCCCAATCCATATATTCCTAAAAAAAAAAAAAAAAAACTAAATGAATTTTTTGGTTCTGTTTTCTCATTTTGTGACTTTCAGCTAAACATTTGTACTGGGTTGGAATGACATGATGATAATAACTTAATGATGATTAAAACTGTAGGTAGCCTAAATATGTAAATTTAACGATTAGTCTGTACATACTGTTCTAGCACAAATTAAGATGACAAAGTAATGCAGGAAATATGTATCTCTGCAGAAGAACCAGTAAATGTCCGTGACATGTATTCCTGTCTCACTCGCATGACAGGTGAGACAGGTCTGGGCCCTGGCCCTTGAACAATGTTTACAGGGCTTGTCATAGGGTTCACAAATACACCAACACCACTGAAAGAGACGTGTTGGATTATATGTATTAATCCTTTTTGACGGTTCCAGTGCATTGATGCTATATTTGTTCAATTGACAAGCTTTGGTACACATGTAGGGCCCCCTATACCTTCTTTTGTAAAGGTTTAGTATGGAGCAGCACCAGGTTCAATAAACTAGTGCATAAGGGATGTTGTATTAAAGGAATAGTTAACCCAAAAAGTTTATGTTGATCTGCTACCCCCAGGGCATTTCGGGATATAGGATTTTTTTTTCTTCAGTAGAACACAAACCAAAATGTTTAACTCAAACCGTTGCAGTCTATCAGCTTTATAATGTAAGTGGATGTGAATCATGGCTAAAACATAAAATAAAAAATGAATAAATTAATTAAAAAACCCATACACAAAAAAAAAACAAATTAATCCCTGTGGCTCGTGACAATGCACTGATGTGTAAAGACCCAAAATGAACAGTCTGTGTGTGTTGCCCTTACACTGGTACACTGCATTAACCGGTCCCTGTCTCTCCTCAGTGCCCTCAGGAGATCGATCTGCCACCCTGCCCGTGTTCCAGGGCGCAGCGGTCTTCGACGAGCACGTCTCTGTTACTGCCCAGAAACGTAGCGGTGCTTAGAGGCTCGTGACCTCCACAGAGGTCCCTTAAGCAGCTAGTTCAGCTCTCCCCTGCTGGTTTGCCGCTTCAGGGCACCGACCCAGCAGCTCTGATTACACCAGAGGTCAGTCTCGAGAGACTGCTTCCCTTAAAATATACTATAGCAGAGTGGAAACTACTGCCAAACATGTCTCAATGGGTCATGCACACTGTAGTGAGAGGCCACAGAATCCAGTTTGGTTCTCCTCTGCCTCAATTCAACGTGGCTTTTTCTAATGGCTCTGGTAATGGAACAGAAGTAGACACCCTCTGGGGACAGAGGCCATCGAGGTGGTCCCTCCTCGCATAGTGGTGTCTGGGTCATACAGCCAGTACTCCACCATTCCAAGGAAGGATAAAGGGCTGCGTCCTATTTTAGATCTGCATCTTTTGAACCGCTCAGTAATGAACTGAAGTTCAACACACTTGCACTAAAAGCAGACAATCAAGTCTGAGGACTGGTGTCACGATCGATCTAGAAAGATGCAATCTCTATCCTTCCCCATCATAGGAAGTTCCTGAAATTGTTTTTGGGGGCAAAAGCCTAGTAATAAAGGTTCTTCCTTTGGCCTTGGATTCTCACCCCGCACTTTCACGATTTAAGCACATGGTGCAATGATTTGTTGATAATAGCTCAATCAGACTGGATGGCGTTTCGACATCAAGATGTCGTTCTCACTTACACGGAAGACCTGGGGTTAAGACTTAATGCCAAGAAAGGTGTGCTTTCTCCAGTACAGAGAACCACTTATCTGGACACAGATGGTTATTATTGGCAAACCGTGAGAAACGTCTCAGGTTACGTATGTAACAATTGTTCCCCCGAAGGAAACGAGACGCTGCGTCTCAAAGCCATACTTCTGGCATCCCTGCCAGAGTTCGCTTCATTCCTAGAAGCTGACGCTCGTTCCTCTTCATGTGCTTTTATAGCTTCCTGGTCACTACGTCACCCGCCTTGACGTCACGCTCATTCATGAGACTGATTTGACCTATTATTCAGAGGTGGTCACACTGAAGGGCATTCCCATAGCATTTTCGGACGCAGCGTCTCGTTCCCTTCGGGGAACCATGGTTACGTACGTAACCTGGGACGTTTCTCACTGTTTGCCCATGGACGTAGTGTCCGTGACGTCACCCATAGACTCTTTCAATAGCGGTTTTGAAGCCTAAAGTTTGCAGAGCGGGCCGTCGCCATCTTGGCAGCGCGACACCACGCGACTCTCCCGGATAATCGAAAATGGGCAAAAAGGCGGGAGCTGATTACTGAAGCCATGCCCACCTAGCGCGACGGCATTGTCAGCAGCGGCAATCCACCTGTCACTCAAGTGGCCACGCCCTTAATTATGCAGAACTTTAAGGTTTAATATAATTTAAACGGATGAGTTATAAAAAAAAATACACCCCCCTCACAGTTGTCATGAAGGGCAAAATTATCAATATAGACCAAAATAATTTTTTGTACCAGGCTGTAAACATGTTTTTTTCTGCTGTAAAGTTAGGCATTTTAACATGGGGAGTCTATGGGACTGACTCTCTTCTGCAGCCAGCCTCAAGCGGCGATGAATTGCAGTTTTAGTCACTTCCTTATTGGCTTCACGAGAGGGAGCGCGAGGTCTGGGGTGCTATCTGGTATCCCTCGGATCGATTATTGGCCTGGTATCTTACAAAGATTTCAGTCCTTTTTTTCTTTTTTGAAAGTTATTATTGACGATACCTTAAAGCAATCTGTCTCAGCATTGTTTACTAATGAATGACGTAACCACAACAACGGCAAAACTTACAAACAGAAATCAAATATAAAAAACTGAATTAACTCAACCAAACATGTAAACGCATGAACTATATACTCTTCAAAGTATTAACACGATCATCTGTTGATTAATATTCTTTATTTTCTGCAATCTGTCATCTGTTAGGTATTAGAATGACATCAAAGGAGAGAGGTGGAGATAATTTTTAAAATAAAATTTCCTATTAATTTTTTTTTCCCTTAAACCAGTGTTTTTCAAAAAAAAGTGTTTTTCATTTCTCCCAGATGTTTCCCTAATAAATTATTATTATTTTTTTATTTTTTTATAAATGCTCAAGTGTCATGTTTTGTTCATCCATTTGTGCCTTTAATTCTGCCTGATTTTCTTCGTATTTTTTGCAGTCTAACAGTATATGTTTCACTGTCTCTTGTACTTTACAATAAGTACATAATCAAGAGGGATGCTTTCCTATTCTGTTCAATGCTGTATTTAAACCAACATGACCCATTCTGAGACGTGAGACTAAAATCTCCTCTCGTGGACTCCTACCCTCCAACATGTTAGTGACTGCTTGATTTTGTATACTGTATATTGACGTCCTTTATCCGCTGTGTTCCAATATTCCTGTCATATTTTAAGTGAATGTTGCTTTATGATGGTTTTGACCTCTGCTCTACATATTGGTACTTGTACATCTACTGTTTCATGCCTTGGAGAGTTTTTTGCTAGCATATCCACAACTTAATTTCCTTCCACCCCTATATGGGCAGGAGCCCAAAGGAAGGAGACTGCCATTCCCTTATTATGAATGTAGCATATAGCATATATTCCTAGTGTTTGTTGTGCAATTGCCCTTTTAAAACACAGTAAAAGGTCAAAATACCCAAATTTACGGTTTTACAACAGTGTCTGAATCCTATGCTGCTTATCTATTGTGGATACATTTCTAGAACTGTGGATTTTCACAAAGGTTTCTACCAAAAGCTCTGCTTTTTCTGCATTACTAATTGGAGTCTTATTATTGCTACATAACACTGGCATTTCCACCTTTCTACCTAATCCACTCATTGTGACAACTGAGTTTCAATTCTAGTTTTATTGCATTACTGTCTCCAATACATGCGTTTGACTGACCTAATCGTTTTCCCAACTATTGCTTGTGCCCTTTTGTAGTTACAGTTTCTAGTGTGTGATGACCTTTAAGTTATGTTTTATTTCTTCTTTAAACTGCTATTCTACAGCTCTCATCCCACCACATCATGCTTTATCCCCATTTATTTATTGTACTTTTAGGATTTCTTCTTCTGCTGCCTGTATAATGGTTACAACTACTGCACTAGTATTGTCACAATGATCGAGTCTTGAGATCCAAGTGCAAGGGCAAAAAATTTTTTGCATATATCTGTAAAAATGTAGGAAGACGATGGCATAAACTCCAGATGAATAATGTCCAGAACGCTCAAGCTGCAGTAACTGCAGTAACCCAGCACATACCAAATAACCGTGAAAATACCAACTGGACGAGAATAGGAACAACAACTAGACAGACACTAATTTCTTGAAATGTCTGTGTAATAATATTAAAACTCCATAATCATCGGTAATAAGGAGGCAGGAACCGGCGCACAATCAAACATAATTTTAATATAAAAACATAAAACGGTGCACCAGCCCCTCACGGACGACTGGTGCGCTCAAATAAAAACCAAAACACAACTGAACGCCCAGGCCTGGTCCTCTCTCGTCCTTCACTATAGTCGCTCCAGTTTTATATCCTTCCATCTCCTACGTGGGACTCGAGACCGGTGGTGGGCCTCTATGACAATTCTTGTTATTATTGGATAGTGATCACTACCCACTGTAGATCAATAGCACTTTCTTTATTATTTTAACTATTATACCATGTGCCCTTTCCTTCATTAATACACACCAACTCCTTATCTATACATTTCTTCATTACTATTCCATTTATATCTGTTTTAGTACTTCCCCATAATGTACTGTGTGCATTAAAATCCTGTAACGATAGTTCACAGGAAACGAGAGATCCAATAGCAGTGTGTTTTAATGGGTAATCCAAAAAATCAATATGAAAACAGGCAAGAGGTCATATCCATGAAATCAGTCCAGAACAAGAAAAACAGGAAACAAGAAAACACAAGGGAACACGAGAATACCAGGTGACGGAAAACAAGGACTTCATCAAATAGAATGAAAACAGACCGGTATATATGGACAAGTGATGACGATGAAAGTGAAGACAGCTTAGTGCAATTAACAGGTGTGCAATTGGCCGTGATGAAGGGACAAGGCTTTGTGGGAAATGTAGTGCCTGCAGTGGGGTGCCTATGGGGAAGTTAAACCACTAGTGGAGACCCAGACCACAGACCAGACACCATGACAAATCCCCACATAACACTATTTTGCCCTGCATTGATCTGCAAACTAATTCCAACATATCAGTACTTAATCTATTGCAAGTGTTGTAAAAATTGGCTATTCTTATCTCCTGACCATACTTCAAATACAACATATTCATGTTCTTTCCCTTTACTAATATGCTTATGTATTATTTCCTAATTTAAGTATATCCATACAATACAAAGTCTAACAGTTGTTTTTGGCCATGTTTCTTGCACACAAATTACATGAGGTCTATCTGCTAAATCTGTGACCAAAACTCTTGAATTCCTGTCCATTTACTATAAGGCTCCTGGATTTCCATTGCAATATAGCTAATATCATAAAGAGCCTCCAACCCATTCCACAAGCTTGTGCTTCCTGCCACTCTCATTTCTTCCACTGCTTCCCAGCTAAGACCTTTTATTACCATATATGTTTTTGCTGATTTAACTATTATTTTGATATTTTCTGTCTTCCTTTATGTCTGTGCCAAGCAGTTTATCAACTCAACCATAAACAACACAAATTAATTTTTGCCCATAACTAACATATCCTTCTTTGGTTCATTTTTCTCACACTTCCCACAAAACCTACTTTTATTTTCTTGGAGTTCTGGTTTATAGGGTTCCTTTTCCTTAGACACTTTCTTTACAGCTTCTGCATATGTTATTTCCTGCACCTTCATTGCCCTCTTGCTAACTTCACATCCACTGTAGGCTGAACTGTACTCCCCTCCACAGTTACAGCGTTTCAGCTTCACTCTTCTCCACATTCCCCATACTCATGTTCGCCTGAACACCTACTACATCTTTGTTTACCCTTACAAACTACTTCTACATAGCCATATATTTGGCATTTAAAACATTTTACTGGGAGAGGGAAGTATGGCCTGACCTCATAACTCATGTAACCTATGTATACTGTAACTTACTTGAAAGTCTTGCTTCATCGTTTGTGGTTGTTCTAAGGCGATTTACCTCCAGCACTTTTACCCTGTTACATTGTCTCTTATTTGATCGTCTGTGACATTTACCAGTATTTCTGTTATAACTCCTCGAATCAATGCCTTGTTTCCAGTCAAGACGCACTTTATTCTCTTGTCATCTATTCTATTCAGTTCTATGGTTTTCTCTTATTGTGTTTTATTCCTACAAAAAAAAAAAAATCAGCAGTGCTCGCATTTTTGACTTTGCCTAACAATTTGTTTATCGACTTTGTTAATTGAAACGGATTCCACTAACCAAATCACAACCCCTCCTGAGATAGTTTTATGATCACTTTATATTCTACTTGTTGTTTAGTTGCTGTTGTCATACTTGGTTCACTAACTGTTACATCTATATTAGATGTTACTTTTTCCTTTTATTTCCTGTTTTCTTGATCGCATTACATTCCAAACACTCTATAACTCCCACCTTCTTCAAATTCCATCTCACTTCCTGTCTCCTCACTTTCTTCTGCCATCTCTTGCCCAGTCACAGTCTAGCAGGTGAAACCAATGAAAATAAAGATCAACCTTACTCGCAGAGCAAAAGCACGTTTTTCTTTTCACCTGTGCACCCCAAAAAAAAAAACTTTAATATTAATAACAGCATTCTTAAAGACACAAATGCACATATTTTGTGACTTTGAATATGAAGTGTTAGTTTCCATAAAAATGTCAGTTCTGAATGAGATACTAAATTACACAAAGAGGAAATTAAACATAACCCACTATATTTGTATAGTTATATTCTAGTGGGTAACACAAAGTACACAATTTCAGCTTAAAACATCTTCCTTGTAAATTTTTATACCTGCAAGTCAAGCTTTACAAGGTGCCATGTAAATGTACTGAAATGCACGCAAACACACACACTGTAGTATCAACGTGATCTCATGAGAATATACATGTATTTTATGTAAAATGTGGTTCTACAAAACATATTTACATACATTTTATATATACACTAAAACGTACAATACTGACAAATTTAAAGCATTTAAACACACTATAATAAAATATTGATGACACCTAAAACATTAAATAACTTGCGTATGAGTAACTTTACAGACTTACAAATGAATCCATAATATGTAGGCTACCTCATTTTTGTCTCACATCTGTGGGTGGTAGATCTTTCAGTGCTATGACTGCAGCTGCCATTAGAAGTCTGGTTGCTATAGAAGAAGCTAGCGTTCTGACTGAGACAGGAAAACAGGCTGATCTAGCCTGAATAATAAGCTATTTCAAATATGAAATTTAACCACAAGCATAGTGAACAGTTTTGTAGAATTTGTTTCCCGATTCCAAGAGAGTTGCAATTGCATGCCCCTTAGGGGGTTTTAAAGATGGCCGCCGAGTGACATGATTGTCTTAAAGGGACTTTTTATTCCACTCTTCAACTCTTTGCAACACCTTCACTATATCATCATTTAAATCTCAACACCTATCTTTTCTTAGGCAGAAGGATACAGAGGGAAACTTTTTGAGTAATTTTGCCGGGCAACTTAAATATTTTTTAGCAATGTTTCTTGGGCACTTTCACATTGAGAATGGATAGTAAATGTCTATATGGATACTGTAGAATGGTCATGGGCCCTGTGTCTCATCTGGTTGCCCATTGGGGCAACATTGCCCAAAGTTGCGTGGCAACATTGATCAGAAAGTTGCTCTGTGAATCATGGGTGTCGCTAGGCCAACTTCAGCAGGGCTATATTATATACAAATTTTGTGATTAGCTCCATAAACTGTACACTAATTCGTGATCACGTGTACCACGAAATTTGGCCATATTTGATTTTTATATTATTTAAATCCGTAGTACTTAGGAAACCTTTCCTTTTATTATCACAGCTGAAAAAAAAAAATATATATATATATATATATATATATATATGTGTGTGTGTGTGTGTGTGTGTGTGTGTGTGCGTGCGTGCGTGCATGCGTGTGTGTGTGTGTAAAAAACACCAACCACAAACATTTGAACAGTAGTGTATAATGATTACTTGTATACCTAAAATATAATAATAAATTATATAAAAAAAAAGTGGATGATGTTAGAACAAAAATTACTTTTGAATAAATACAGAAAATAAACAGTAATTTCAATGACACAAGTCATGGTCAACATACATTTAAACATACATTATTCATCTATTGTGCCCCTGACCTTTGCTCAAAATAAAGTTTTATTGATTGTTATAAAGAAGAGTATAAAGGCTTATATCTTTATGAGTGAGGACTTGAAGGGACCATACTATAAATGTATAGTATAACAAAGGTTTTTATACTGAATAGTAAATGCTGCAATAAAATATATTGTAAAATATTTTAAATGTATGCAGTCAATGAAAGTGCCGAAGCATATCAAGCACAATCCTGTATTGTAGAATTGCAGTTAATGAATTGTATTTGACCTTTCCTGGGTAAAAAAAAATTGCAATAATTTGGCAACATAATAGTATACATCATCACAATATAACAATGTAACATATGTTAACAGGTGGAATTTAAATTTGATGGTGACTAGGGTCTGGAAAATCTTAAAAATATGTAACAAGAAACATGGAAAGAGCTTCTCTGAAGTGTACAAAAAGTTTTTTTAATTGAATGACATAAAAAAGTTTTAAAGTATTTGCACCATACTATTAATATTACGACCAATTCAGAGTATATATATATATATATATATATATATATATATATATATATATATATATATTACATTTACGTTATTAAAAAAATCCCAAAAGGTTTCCTACAATATTTATTAAAATGTACAAATAGATATTGTCTGCACACGATTTACTAATTCTTTCCCTCAATGTACTAAAATGTGAACACGATAACTATTTAATTCCCTCAATATGCTAAATTGTCCGCACAATTTACTAATTCATTGTCTCAGTTTATAAATCGTGTACACAATTTAGAAAATAGAGGGAATGAATTAGTATATTGTGTGGACAATTAAAAAATAGAGGGAACGAATAGTAAATTGTGCGCATGATTTAGCCTACTTTTTTTGCTGCATGCCATGTGGGGGGCTCCATAATATTGTAAGCCATTATTAAAAACATCATAAAATAATGTCTGATTTTTTAACTGTTAGTAATGATTGACCATAAATAGCTTTGTACCTTAAAAATGCCTCTATACATTTGATTGCTACATCATCTACTACTGGATCAAATTTGTTTGCCAAAAGATGGTGTTGCTGCACAATCCATTTCAAGTCTCCAGCTCCATAGACACAAACTGCCCGTCTATGTATCCCAGTGCATGGTGGGTAGGGAGCTCCACTGTCTAGATCTCCTTCAAGGTAGCTCCACTTCACCAGACGAGCAATCGCGTTCATGTCCGATTGTTGGTACTTGATGTTTGGAGGATTGGATCCTGGTACTGAAGGCATCCGCTGTAACGTTGCCCACATGTGCTCATCTGGACTGTATGTGTCTTTCTCCCATTCCATGAAGTTTTTAATCTTTTTGCTTTTGAAGATGTACTCCACAAACTCTCTTGAAACCACTAAGTAAGCGTTTCCTGAGAACATGGGGGTCTTTATTGGTGGAGGCGACTTTTTGACATCTGTCCGAGTCACAATGTTCGTAACATTGTGATGATACTGCCAGCGCAACTGTTTCCCCTTTACGACCTCGGACTCCAAACTGTTCTTTCCATTCAGGTGTTTTAGAGACTGGACCATTTCTGCATTGGTTTTAATGGGGAAATCCGTACCACAGGTGTTGAGCAGATACTTCCACTGGACAGGTGACTTGAGCAGATCTTGCATGCAGTTGATGTCCGCTTGAACTCGAGACCAGGAGGCATAAATCACACTCTCCAGTTTGCTGGCCACAAATACATTGGTCAGGCAGGATGCAATGGCTCTTACTGCTTGTTTAAAGATCTCAGGAGACTTCTGGTCCACGTGAACACAGTACACATTGTGAGGAGTGTAAATGGCTCTCAGGAGCCTTTCAAACATCTCAATCTTCTCATGGATCACCATGGAGTAAGCAATGGGGAAATCTTTCTCCTCTTTACTGAGAGAAACAGTCAGAAATCCTCTGTCTCTGATGTAGGATGGACAATCCTTGGTTGCATCGAGATAGAATGACTCTGATAGCTGGGTTTTTCTTTTTTTAGAGGCCAGGAGTTTCCTGAAAGCCTCCTTGTCCACTCCATCCATGTCTCCTTGGAAAATAGCAGAACAAGCTTGTAGTTCTCCAGCATCTTGCTTTAGTAAGCTATTGAAGACCAGCTTTTCCTTACGAGGACAGTTTGTCCTTCGTCCTAGACAATTCAGCAATAAGAGGGACACTGACAGGATAGAGATCATTTTCAGAATCCTCTGATTTTTAAGCCTCATTTTCAGGTCTTTTCAGGTAAGTTTATAACTTTCCAGAAACAGCTAGCAAGAGGGTAAACCTGTGGTGCCAGTGAGGAATAAATCAGTCTTTCATGCGGCAAGATGTAAATCTTGTACAAATTTAAGTGGCAGAGCTGTTTGGTTAATGAGTGATTAATCATCATTGCACTGTGGCGTTGTTTATATCACTTACCTGAAGCTTGTGGTTATCCAATATTACAGTAAATAAATCATATAATTTCTATAAAGTAAAAAACAAAATTTGGACTCAAAAAAAAAAAAACTTTGTTTTAAAAATATGGTCACTTTGAAGAAGCTGTCTTACCTGGTTACCAGATCTGTAGTCTGACATGGGTCTAATATTCTTTAACTCCAACAGCCTATTACAATTCTATTTTATCCATAGATCTAATAATCTACAGACTCTGAACAAATGACCCTTGGCCAGGAGTTTGAATGACAGGCAATCTGAGCGGTCATAATACCAATCATAATGACAAATCATGGGAATAGTTAAGCTGTTAAAGGCAGTGGTTTAACATTTAACAAGCTGTAGGTGGAGCCTAAAGGAATTGGTCAGACATGGTGGCCATGGTGGGGGTGGTGGATAAGACACATGCCTTTGGTGTGAGAGATCCGGGTTTGAATCCACTGTGAGACACCAATGTGTCCCTGAGCAAGACAATTAACCCTAGTTTCTCCAGAGTAACGTGCGACCTCTGACATATATAGCAATTGTAAGTCACTTTGGATAAAAGCCTCAGGTAAATGTAAACTGAAGAAAGTTCTGGTGCTTATTAAAGTGTCATGTTTACATTTTGCTACCTCTTATCAAAGGCAAAGAATTGTAAAAGTATAACAAAGCTAAAATGTTCCTTGTGAAACTATACTTGTTCTGTCATATTTAATATTGTTTTCCCACCAAAAAACAGCAAAGCAAGAACTTCTAAGTCTGAATTAGTTTTCAGTTGTATACACCCCTGCTTTATGAAAACTATTCACGAAACTAATAATGAATAGTTACAGGTTAAAAAGATAGCTCACAGAAACACAGTCATTATAGTGAAGCAGTTTTTTGGGCAGTCAGAGATGAATGGATTGTGTTTGCAGCTGTTAATTTATCCTCGTCACTGTCACATGTACCAGACAAAGAAGGAGTGTTCATGCAAATATAGAATTCATTTTTGGTTGGACAATTCCTTTAATACATTTACATTTTGCACTTCACAAATCAATACTAAGATTTTCTAACGAAGATAGCGATTGAAAAAAATCTAAAAATCGATGTGTAAGGAATGTATTGTTTCTGGTGTTTAAGTCTTAATGGCTTTTTGATATGTGTCTTGAATTGTGTGTTTGTACTTATTTATTTTAATTAATGTATATTTTGTTGCCAAGTAATTGTATTATTGTTTCGATAACCAGAGGAGAAAACCCCCAACCAATTTCAGAATGGTTCCGTCCTGGGGTGGAGCTACAATAAGAGTATAAAGTGGTTCCCACACAGTCATTCAGTGTGGGTTGTTGTAGGAATTTGTGATTGTAGTCTGTATACAGAGTAAATAGCTCTTTTCTTGCTTATGGGGTTCAGATCAATTGATTTAGCTGAACTAGCTTGTACATACTTTGTATATAGTGTATATTTCGTACAGTTTCATTATCTTTTTGATTATTCTGTTACTTTAACACCGTGTGTTGGGGTTCGTTACCACGTGTGTGTGCACGTGTGCCAATAAAGCACCCTTCACCTGACTCCAAGCAGCTTCTGTGTCATTTTGCCTCCCCCTCAAATCCTAACAGGCCTTTTTTTTTCATCTATGTTGCATACATCTGAGATCGAGTGATGCTATATCTTCAAATCATGATAATTCTTCTCTAACATGTGTACATGCAGATTTGATTAGTATCTATGCCAGCATCTATATATTGGGCGGCAGTGGCTCAGTGGTTCATGTAGGTTGTCTACAAACTGGAAGGTTGGTTGTTCAATCCCCGGCTCCACCTGACCAAGTGTTGAGGTGTCCTTGAGCAAGACACCTAACCCCAGCTGCTCCCGATGAGCTGAATGGCGCCTTGAATGGCTGACACCGCAGTCGGTGTGTGTGTGAATGGGTCAAAGTGAGGCAAATTGTAAAGCGCTTTGGATGGCCATGTGGTCTGGTAAAAGCGCTATATAAATGCAGTCCATTTACCATTTAAATGTCAAGCTGTGCCTATAATAGGTCCTCATTGTAAAGTGCTAATAATTAATTTTTATTGGTGAACTATCTTAACTTTGTACTTACTAATTCACATTGTTTGGTAATGCATTAATACAGGAAATGCTTGACTGTGACTCCAGCTTTAAATATGCACCATTCTAGACTGGCAGGAAGCCAAGAACTGACTCTCAGGGGAATGTAGGTGAAACCTGGGTGACAGGTAATACGAGAAGGGTCTGGCTGCAGACTTGCACTTGCACTCTCAGACTTGCACTCTCAGACACTTGTGCTTCCGCTAGCGACGTCACTTGCAGTCTTAATTTATTTTCATTTTGTTCTATTTATTGATAACTTTTTGTTTGGAATCTCTCAACATTTAACAACAGTAGCCAGGTGGTGAAGACAAGAAAAAAAGAAACTAAATTACAATGTCACTTGTAATCGCCACTTGCACTCTCCGCTACCTGCAACACTTGCAATCAACACAAATCATGCGTGTTGCCAATGGAGACAGGACGCTGTGATGGTGATTAAACGATTAAACCTAATTTAGTACTATAACGTACAGGGTCCTGCAAGAAGAAGACAAGCCCGGACCGTGGCCACAGAACAGCAGAATATGAACGCAATACACAAAGTCTTTCGTTAATCATTTTCTTCCTGTAAAAACAAAAAACAAAACAAACACTTAATATGGCATAATATATAAAGATACATTAAGTTCAATTAAAAGACCAAATTCGATATATAGTTATTATTTAATGTATTACAAGGCAAGCAGATGACTATGAACACAATGCGCAAACTTTGTCCTCCCATACAACAAATCGCTTAATGTGGCCTAATAAAAGACTAAGATGATAAAGACAATTCAGTAGACCTAGCCTATATTTCTTGTTGTTGACTCAACTTATATACAGACCAGCAAATATGAACGTGCATTATGAAAAGCCGTTCAGGCAAGCAGACGAGTACAGAACACAGTGCGTTAAATTGTACATTAAATGTTTCCTTCCTATAGAAAATCATTATAAATTAAATAAAAAAAATTTATTAAAAAAAATTTATGCATTTGGCAGACGCTTTTATCCAAAGCAACTTACATTGCATTCAGGCTATCAATTTTTAGCTATCATGTGTTCCCGGGGAATCAAACCCCCAACTTTGCGCTTGATAGTGCAATGCTCTACCAATTGAGCTACGGGAACACTATAAAAATAAAATATATGTATTTATATATTTTAATTTTTATAAATAAAACACATTATGTAGCTTAATGGACAAAGACAGTGATATTAACATGTCGTAGACAGTTTATTCTATATGGAAAAATGCTTAACGCGAAACTTTGCGTGTTGCGTTTATTCTGGGCTCACCTGCTTGTCTCTACATATTAGTTATGTATTTTAATAATGTAGAGAAGCATATTGAGTTCTGCCTTTATCATCTTAGTCCATTATGCCACATTTTGCGGTATGTGAGGAAAATACTATATAAATATTCATTTAAATAATGAACTGTATGTTTAATTTGATATTTTAATAGCTTCTTAATACATTAAGCCATGTTAAGTGTTTATGTTTTTATTACAGGAGGAAAACGCTTAGCGAGAGACTTTGCGCAAGTGTTCATATTCTGGTGTTCTGGCCACGGATTTGCCGGTCTTGTCTTTTTCTTACAGAACCCTGTACGTTATAGTTTTTTTTATCATTTAATCACCACCACAGATTCTTGTCTCCATTGGCAACACACACGATTTGTGTTGATTGCAAGTGACGTCACAGGTAGCGGAGAGTGCAAGTGGCAATTGCAAGTGACATTGTAATTTAGTTTATTTTTTCTTGTCTTCGCCACCTGGCTACTGTTATAAAATGTTGGGAAATTCAAGTAAAATGTAATAAAAAATTCAAACAACAACAAAATAAAAAATAAAGACTGCAAGTGATGTCACTAGTGGAAGTGCAAGTGTCTGAGAGTGCAAGTCTGAGAATGCAAGTCTGAGAGTGCAAGTGCAAGTATGCAGCCAGACCTTCTTGGGTAATACAGTTGGAGGATTCTGACACAGGAACAATGTTTACACGGCTTGTCAAAGGATTCACAAGCTGTAAAGCTTTTCAAATTTTCAGTTGTTTTTGGTTTAGGCTGCATGCTTTTGTCATGGCAACAAAATGGATATAACTTATATTTCACACTAAAAAAATATGAATATTGTTTATGTCTTATGGCTACACTATTGAAACAATGAGTATTGAGGCTTTACGTTAACCTAGATTATTGCTTTTTTAGACAAAGGACAACCCAAAGTTATTTTATGTGGTCATGAATTATTCCACAAATGAAGCCTAGAGTAACATTGCATTCACACCATGTCGTAATTATTGTGACTTTGAGATGACAGCACAGGACGTTCTACTTGGAGCTCTTTACATCCTTAGACTCGGAACTATTGCACGAAATGCCTAAATACTCTATAGAGCCTGATGAATTTGAGGTGGGCATGTGGTAGTGGTACAAGTTCTTGCTCTCAGAAAAAGTTGTAATTACAAGTTCCACGTGGACGTGTATGCTTTTACAAGTTGGAATCTTCTAATTACGATAATTACAATATAGCATGACCTTCAGCTAGTCCACGTGTACCCAAGCTGCTGCTCAAAGGCAAAATGCCATAACTTCATTTTAGGTTGAAAATGGGTATTGATATTTTTGGGACATTTTGGGAGCATTGTTGAAATTCATATATTAAGAAAAAATGTTAACTTTGCAGGCCACCAAAATTATTTTGTTTAATTATTTTGGTAACACTTTCTATGAAGCCCATTTTTCTAACACATTATAAGAGTATTCTTAAGGTATTATAATAAATGCATAATGCATGCTAAAAAAAAAATAAAAAAAATAAAAAAATAATGATAATGTGATGTGTCGCTGAGAGGCTCTTTTTATAGCCAATCATGTTGCCAATTGACCAAATAAGTTGCAAATTGGTCCTCCAGCTGTTCCTTATATGTACATTTAACTTTTCCGGCCTCTTATTGCTACCTGTCACAACTTTTTTTGGAATGTGTGGCTCTCATGAAATATATATATATGAAATGAGATTAGATATGAGATTAGATTAGATTAGATTAGATTAGATTAGATTTTATTGTCACTGCACATGTAGGTACAAGGCAACGAAATGCAGTTAGCATCTAACCAGAAGTGCAATAAGCAGTAAGTACAGAATAAAGGTCTATAATATGTACAATAACTATACAGGTAAGTATTATGGACATAATTTAAAAATATTAAATACTATAAGCACGATATACAGATAGGTGTACTATGAACATACTATACAGATGGGCTATGTAAAAGTGTATGTACACTATAGGCAGAATCATGAACATAATTTACAGTATTGCAATGGACAGTAAAGTGCATCGAAAGTATTACAGTGTGCAAATGGATTATACAGTGTTCCTGGATGAACAGGCAGTAGTGCAAGTAATAACAAGTTGCCTTTTTTTTTCTTTTTTTTTTTTTGCTTGATGTAAATAAATAAATAAATCAGTCAGAGTGTTGAAGAGGGGGAGGAGTCTATGTGTGTGGTGTGGGGGGTGTTGAGGGGTGTCAGAGGGCAGAGTTAAGCAAGGAGACAGCTTTAGGGAAAAATGCATTGCGTTATTGCGTTGGGCAGTTTTTACCACCCTATGCAGTGCCTTGTGGTCAGCCCCTGAACAGTTCCCATATCAGACTGTGATGCAACTGGTCAGGATGCTCTCGATCGCACACCGGTAAAAGTTCACCAGGATGGATGAAGACAGCTGGTTCTTCTTCAGTGTCCTGAGGAAGAAAAGGCGCTGGTGAGCCTTCTTGACCAGGCTGGAGGTGTTTGTGGCCCAGGACAGTTCCTCCGAGATGGTGGTTCCCAGGAACTTGAAGCTGGAGACACGTTCAACAACCATCCCGTTAATGTGGATGGGGTCATGCTTGCTTCCTTTCTTCTTCCTGAAGTCCACAATGAGCTCCTTGGTCTTATTGGTGTTAAGGAGCAGGTTATTGTCAGCGCACCATGTGGCCAGGTGCTGTATCTCTTCCCTGTAGGCAGTCTCATCGTTGTCTGTGATAAGGGCCAATCACCGTGGTGTCGTCTGCAAACTTAATGATGGAGTTGGATCCATGCACAGGCTTGCAGTCATGGGTGTAAAGGGAGTAAAGGAATGGGCTCAGCACACAGCCCTGTGTGCTGAATATATATATATTCATTATTATTATTGTTGTTGTTATTTATAAGTGGGCTTTGTCTGCTTTAAATAAAGTCACAAGTTAACAATGGCAAGATATGAGATTTATAATACCTTACATTTATAGGAAATATAACCCATTGTAAATTAACTGGATGCATTGTGTTCATTGTTTATTATAAATCATCGTAATAAATGATACAACATTTTTATAATACATTATGCATTCGTTATAATGCTCTTATAATGTATTATACATAAGGGCTTTATAGAAAGTGTTACCAGTTGTTTTTCAGATATTCAGTGGAAAACATTTCGAAGATCCCTTCTATATTACTCATTCATGCAAGGGCCATCTTTTTCATGTGAAAAGACTCAATTTTAGTCAGTACTTGAAGTGAGTTCTGACATGACACTTTAACTCGGTACCGAGTTAAAGTGTCATTGCCTGGGTGATTAGAAATGACACCAGAAAGCACACTACCCAGGAGGTCATTTTAAACTGGTAAACTTCTGGAAAGTTCAAGGATTTCATGTCTGATTGTTGGTACTTGATGTTTGGAGGATTGGATCCTGGTACTGAAGGCATCCGCTGTAACGTTGGACTGTCTGGACTGTATGTGTCTTTCTCCTATTCCATGAAGTTTTCAATCTCTTTGCTTTTGAAGATGTGTTCCACAAACAAATTTTTTGACAGTGAAACATTTCTGCACCACAAGTGTTGAGCAGATACTTCCACTGGACAGGTGACTTGATCAGATCTTGCATGCAGTTGATGTCCGCTTGAACTCGAGACCAGGAGGTGTAAATCACACTCTCCAGTTTGCTGGCCACAAACACGTTAGTCAAGCAGGACACAATGGCTCTTACTGTTTGTTTTACGATTTCAGGAGACTTCCGGTCCATTTGAACACAGTACACCGTAAATGATGGTAGAATTTTCATTTTTGGGTGAATCAGACAGGAGTCAAACTCAAGCAGTGTCCACAATCACCCCTTATATATAGTGTACTATTACACATATCATATATGTAATTGCGGTGTCTTGTTAGTTACAATTTCCCTTATTGTACAGTATAACCCTTTGTTATAACATCTGTTCTTTTAAAATGCTCTTCATAAATAAAACTTGTCCTTGACTCAGGTTAGCAAATTAGATTTTTTTTTTTTTTTTTTTTTTTGCTGTTGATTCACCACAAGACTAGTAATGTGCTAACAAGTGAATGTTGCCCATTTTGATTTCATGTACAGACCACCTTCACTTATTAGAAAAGTTTCTCTTAATTTTTTTCATGTCATTTTTAGATTTAAATTTAACCGTTGTAGCTGTAAAGTTGCTGTTTTATTAAACATTATTTTAACTGACAAGTCACAATTATTGTGATTAATGTTCAATACAGTTCAACTGATTTTTTTCCTCTGGTAACAGTGGAAAATATTTGATGTGGCAAACTCAAAATTCCAACTTAAATCTAATTTAATTATGGATATCTTGACAGCATGTTTCAGAGTTGCACTGTACATCACCAGTGTTGATAAACTTACTTGGCCATTCTATAGTATGAATATTGTGAAAGCTAAATGCTATAGCACACAGTACGTTTTTTTTTTTTTTTTTTTTTTTTTTTTAAAGAAAATGTAAAAGAGAAAGAAAGAAAAAGAATTAGGGAGAATTATTAAATGACTATTAAATTATTATATATAATTTATATTATAATTTAAAATATAACTACTAAATGATTACTAATTGACTGGAACTGTGTGAATAATCTGTTATCGTGTATTCCTTTAAAAAGTAAGTGTAATCTGATTCTGAGTATTTTAAAATGTAATATACTCTACTTTTTTAATACAGATTATATGTAATCAGTTACTACCCAGCCCTGTCTGTGTGTGTACTAAGCCAATCACACCACATTTTGGCATCAAACTGACTTTCATCATTTAATGACAGTCTGAAAGCTAAGACAATATTTTACCAAAGGTAATAGAACGTTTACTCTGAAAGTGAAACTTTTACTTGCATCAACTGAAAAAAGCATACCAAAAGATCAATATTGAGATTTACAAAGCAACATTGATATTTTCAAACGAGGATCGCTATTATTGATGGGTGTGTGAAGATGGTTAACATTATTTCTAATATTATGTAACATTGTTTTTTCCAAGCATCTTGGAAAACGTTGCAACAATTTAGACCGTGTCGTTGCTCAGTTAAAACTACTATTACCTAAAGAGAATTCCTTTTTTTTTTCTTTTTTTTTAAGAGACATTTTTGTTTCCTTGTGGCAGACAGTTGTAGAACTCCAAATATACTGTAGTAGAAATAAGCTTCTTTCAGCTCACCATTCTCCAATAAATTATTTTTTCTTATATGGACAAATAAATGATTTTTATTTCTTTTATATGTTTATGACATTAATCAGCAAAACATCTAATAAAGAGACAGGAAAGGGCTTTTCAAACATTTATTGAATATTCTTTATTAAGAAAATATGAATACACTATCTGTCACCTTTTAATCACCCCCCAAAAATGTTTAATACCACTTTATAGTAACTGTCATTAATAACATTAACAAACATTACATTAAATTATAAAAAGGGTTATATTACAAAAAAATAACAGTAATCTACATAGACAATGGCAGCAATATTCTGAAATATATACAATATATAAGCATAAATGTATCAAGTAAGCACATATAAAGATGCTATCATATATTGATTTACATTAATCATTACCATTTTTTCAATCCAGTGAGTTCTGACAACAAAAGTGTGCATATAAAGAATTAGTAGAATTTGACTCATTAGTGACCATATTTTAGGCTCTACTGAGGCGCGTGTTCTCGTTAGCGTCCTCCTCGTCCTGCTCCTCCTCTGTGTCTGGCTCATGGATGAAGCCGCAGCGGCGATACACAGATCCATCTCGACTGGTGTAGACCACGTCCACCTCGTCTCCACTGTCCTCTGGTTCTGGTACTCCGTGTGGCATGGGCCGAGGGCTGGGCTGTTCTCTAGCCACCCCGCTCAGTCGTTCATAGCTCCGTTTCCAGCATAGCCTCTTTTTGGCCCTCGCCTGTACCAGAGCAAATATAACTAGTGCTAACACTACAGCTAGCAACAAAGCGGCAGGCAAAGCTGCAGATGCATGCTGTACCACTTGGGATCTCAGAATAACATCGTCCTCACTTATACTTGGTACAGGCGCCTCAAGACACAATGCTGTAAAAAAAAACACACACACACACACACACACACACAAAAGTTACATTAAAGTGACTTTATCATTGTAAAAACCTATACAATTTTTGGCAAAGCAGTGTTCCCTCTAAGCTGCTTGCATGTGCTACCTTGCATTTCTTACATCACAACCGTGCAGAAGAAATACATGTAATATGTCTCGCACTAGGGTTGTGACAGTGAGGCTTTTCTCACTTTCCTTCGCTTTAAAATAGCTTGTAAAAGCAGCGTGCACATTGAACTTTCATTTTCAAATAGGGGCAATTCATTGTCAATTGATTGCATTCAACAACAAAATACAATGTCAAACTTACTTTAGCCTATATATAAAACAGTAGTTTTATTAACAAAACAAATAAAATACACCATGCTATAGGGCAGGCTATGCCTAATATAAAATAACAAATAACTTACATAGCCTATTTCCATTTTGTATACCTAAGTAAACATATAATGTATAACAAAATAAATAAGAAACCTAGAATGTTTATTAGCAAAACGAGTAAAATAGCTTGGAGGGATGGCGTATACCTTGATGTCAAATAAAATAAATAAATGACACAAAGTTTAAATAAAAAAAAGAAACTGCAAATACCATGGAACCAATTAAATAAGAAACTAATGTTTAAAAAAAACACCCAAAAACACCTTAGATAAACAGCAAAAGTCAACAGGCTTTTCAAAATCCAAAATATTGGCAAACAGGCACTTTTGCATTTAGTTTCAAAACAAAAATCATCTGCCTTCGTCTTGTCTGTCTCACCTCACTCTTCTTGCCATTCAGCTTGACTCACTCTCCTCACTGGAGAAATGAAATCTGATCTGTGATGCGACTGTTGTCCGGCACACTGCATTAAGAAGCTGCGTTCATTTTTTAATTGTAGTGTCTGTTCATTTACTGAACATAATAATTTTTATTACTATAAAAATCTAAATGACTTGCAGCTTAACACCGGTATCACAGTCAACACTGTCTATTGTGGCAAGCCTATCGCACACAAGACAGACACAAAAAACTGAGTTGGGAAAGACAGTTTTAATTAAATGCTAAATAATTGCGATGCTTGCACAAACTACTTAAAAAGTTGTTAGAAGTCACTACAGCATTAGAGCATGTGCATCTAGGGATATGCTGGTATCAAATTTTCATGTTGCGATTAATTGCTAATGATTTTATCACGGTATAATCACAATATTGAAATTTTGTTTAAAAAAGTGATCTAAAACAATATAACAGGTTTAATAAGTTTTACCTTATAACAACAATTACTATTATTTAATATTTAAATACAATAAATCAATACAGAAGAAAATATATAAAGTTAAACATTTTACACAGCTTAAAGTGCAAAAGAACTGTAAAGACCAATAGGTATCACTTTACAATAAGATCTCATTAGTTAACCTTAATTAATGCATTATCATTCACAATGAGCAATAGCTACATTTGCTACCTAAGTTATTAATCTTTGTTAGTCTTTGTAAGTCTTAGTTACCAATCTGTCGGTCACTAAGAGTTATGTCGAACGACATATGGGGTCTCACTCGGGAGGCCAATCATCTCTGAGTTTAAGAGAAAACGCCAATGAAAATTGGCTAGTGGATTTAACATACCTTAGCCACTCCCCGTGCCAACGGGTATAAATAGGGCGACAGGTGCATCCACTCATTAGATTTTTGCTTCAGAGCCGAGTGGTTGTATGAAAGCTGTTATACTCCACAAAGCCATTCATCTGCTGTGTCGGGTAGCTGTTCTGGTAGGGAAAAAAAACAGTGACAGTTTTCGCTAGGGCAAAAACAGTGGTGTCCCTTTCAGCGATTCCCCTGGGCGCTTCAACTAGGAGAGCAGATTTCCTAAAAGAGCAAATCACGGAAAATTTGCATCTTTTTAAAGACGCCGTTTCGTCCGCGTCCTTCTGGATGCGGTCGTTTCCTGTTCTCTGACAACGGCCGCGATCGTTGTCTTCGGTGTCTGGGCATTCAGCACGCTGAATGCTCATTCATGGATGGTTCATGCACGCACTGCATGTGTGACCATGGCAACGCTGTGATCGCGTCTTCCCTTTCTTAAAGGGAAAAGAGCAGACCCCTCTGTCACTACCGTTCCGGTTTCTCTGCCACGAGCAGAGGACCGCCGACTAGTACTCTGGGACATTTGAAGGTGACAGTGAGAGCTTCTCACACAGGCAACTCGGAGATGTGGGAGACTGCTCTTCAGGAGCTGGCGGAGACAGAGCCACTCCTTCCCCCAGAGCAGGGCCGGGTGTAGAATCCTTAGTTTTTGTTTCTTTCTGTTCTGCCCGATGGTCTAATGACCGGTGGCACCCACTTTTTCATAGAAGAGCAATTTCCCTCTCCTCCGAGGTGCAAGGCTCGCGGGTTGACGATGAGCGACGCACTGCCTCCTCATTCTCACCCACGATGCCCCCTTTTGCCAGCGGTCAAGAGGTCACAGTTCGGAGACACAACGCCTCTCCACGCGTCTCTGGCAAGTTCTTCCAGGAACACGAGGAGTGTGGCTGTGATGACTTGGAATGCGATGCCTTCTGGGTCATCCGACACAACTCCCCATCGCTGCACCACTGCGGGTATGTCGACTGTCCCTTTGGTGCCACTTGTGCGGAGTTTGGGAGCGTGGCTTGCGCTGCCCAACCCATCACGCTGGCTCATTCAGATGGTTCGACTCGGTTATGCGATTCAGTTCACCCGGCCACCTCCCGAGTTCAATGGCATCCTCGAGACTTCGGTGGCAGTCCGGGACGCCTCTGTCTTGTGCGAGGAGATTGCTGTCCTGCTGGCGAAGGATGCAATTGAGCCGGTCCCTCCAGCCGAGATGAGGACGGGGTTTTACAGCCCTAACTTCATCATATCCAGGAAAAGCGGTGGCCTTCGGCCTATCCTGGATCTGCGAGTCTTGAATCGGGCACTGGTCAGACCTTGTCTTTCTACGGGCCGGCATGCCCTTAGAAGTGTTCTGTTGTCACAACAGATGCCTCCAACACGGGCTGGGGCGTGACATGCAATGGGCAGGCAGCTTCAGGGTCCTGGACAGGACCTCGACTGCTTTGGCACATCAACTGTGTGGAGTTGCTGGCAGTGTATCTAGAATTACGGCGGTTTCGGCCTGTGTTGCTAGACAGGCACGTGTTGGTCCGCACGGACAACACTGCGGCTGTTTCGTACATCAACCGACAGGGCGGTCTACATTCACATCGCATGTCTCAACTCGCCCGGCATCTCCTCCTCCATCTGGAGTCAGACGCGGCTCAAGTCGCTGCGCGCTATCCACATCCCGGGGGAGCTCAATCGTGCAGCCGACGCGCTCTCACGACAGCTCACCTTTCCCGGGGAATTACGAATCCATCCGCAGATGGTCCAGCTGATCTGGAGTCGATTTGGGGAAGCCCAGGTAGACCTGTTTGCTTCCCACATAACCTCCCACTGCCAGCTCCACTATTCCCTGTCCTAGGCCTCCCTGGGCACAGATGCACTGGCACACAGCTGCCCTTGGGCTCTACACAAGTATGCATTTCCCCCAGTGAGCCTGCTCACACAGATGCTGTGCAAGGTCAGGGAGGACAAGGAAGAGGTCCTATTGGTTGCGCCTTACTGGCCCACCCAGACCTGGTTTTTGGAACTCATGCTCCTCGTGACAGCCCCTCCCTGGCGCATCCCCCTGAGGAGGGACCTTCTCTCTCAGGGGATTGGCACCATTTGGCACCCGAGTCCAGATCTTTGGAACCTCCACGTGTGGCTTCTGGACGGGACGTAACAGACCTAAGTGATCCCCCTCTACGAGGCAGGCCTATGCTCTGAAGTGGAGTCTGTTCACGAATTGGTGTTCTTCTCACGTTGTCCTGAGACCCCGGCCGGGAGATGAGCCCAAGGTTCCCACCACTCCCTTCCGAGACCAGGTGGTGAACCTGCAAGCACTGCCCCTGGAGGAGGCAGATCCAGCCTTGGCGTTGCTGTGTCCCGTAAGAGCGCTTCGCATATATGTGGACCGCACCCAGAGCTTCAGAAGCTCTGAGCAGCTACTGGTCTGCTTTGGAGGTCAGCAGAAGGGGAAGGCTGTTTCCAAGCAGAGGTTGGCCCACTGGATAGTGGATGCCATCACCTTGGCGTAGCATTTCCAAGGCGAGCCGTGCCCCCTGGGGGTGAAGGCCCACGTTACATGGAGTGTGGCCTCCTCCTATGCATTGGCGCACGGCACCTCTCTGGCAGGCATTTGTCGAGCTGCTGGCTGGGCGACACCTAACACCTTGGCAAGGTTTTGCAACCTTAGTGTAGAGCCAGTTTCTTCCCGTGTATTGGGTAACAGGTAAATTAGCAGGAAGGGCTGGCTGGGTGTCACGCTTGCTGCGCCATTCCCCCTAACACAGGGATGCGAGCGCCTTTCTTCTCCCAGTAGAGTTCCCCGGTTAGCGCACCCTGGTTGAGCATCCTCCAGCACCCTCGGCAGTCAGACAGGTCGGAGCAGTCTGTCGCCAGGCCCAGTACTGGTGTTAACATGCCCAGAGCTCCGGTCAGCCCCTGTACTGGGCTAGGTGTCCATATGGCTTGATTCCCTACAGGTAATCCCATATGTGTATTTTTCCACAGTAAGGTTTCCCTCTTGGCAAACCCGTGTCTTCCCTTGACAGACACGTTCTGTCAGTCTCTTCTGGCTGCCGTTCCATCCCTACTCTAAGGTAGGACCTGCCTCAGAGACCCCTTCCATATGTAGTACTGCCCCCTGGGTCAGTCCATATCAGTATCTCCACGTCATCTCCCTACGGGTAGGATGTGGTCTCCGTAGCGACCTTTTCCTAAGGTTCACTTCCCCATTGTCTTGCCAAGCTGATAGAACAAATAGGGAAGATTTGAAGCAATCTTTCTCTGAAGGTTGAAATCCCTTCCATTAACTTTATGTGGGCGGAACAGCAGCGTGGTCTTCTCCAGCAGCAATGTACTCACCCTCTGGCCCCTTCGGTACCAAGGTCAGTGAATTTGTGCTGGGGCTTTGGGAAGATTACGACCTTAAGCGTAGCTTTTGTGGCATGCCACATCTTGCCGACAATTGCAGCGCCACAGGGTTGTGACGGTGTTCAGGTTGTGGCGTTTTCCATAGGACCCCATATGTCATTCGACATAACTCATAGTGACAGACAGATAGGGAACGTCTCGGTTACGTATGTAACCCTCGTTCCCTGATGGAGGGAACGGAGACGTTGTGTTCCCATGCCAAAACCTTGAACCGGTCGCTGTTGCCGGGACACGTTCTCGGCTCCTCAGCGTAAAACCTAATGAGTGGATGCACCTGTCCCCCTGTTTATACACGTTGGCACAGGGAGTGGCTCAGGTATGTTAAATCCACTAGCCACTTTTCATTGACGTTTTCTCTTAAACTCAGAGATGATTGGCCTCCCAAGTGAGACCCCATATGTCATTCGACATAACGTCTCCGTTCCCTCCATCAGGGAACGAGGGTTACGTACGTAACCAAGACTTTCATGTTAGCTCATTAAATAACACAGTGGCAACTTTCAATTTTAATAACATGTTATTAAATATTGGAATACCTAAGATTTATGAATGTTCAGAAGACTTTTTCATTGGCAATTTATATTATAATGAATTAACTAATGTTAACTAATGGAGCGCTAATGTAAAGTGTGAACGAAAAATAAAGAATCAAAACACTTTCAAACAATATCTAAGTCATGTTGTAGTCCAGATTAAAAATTTAAAAAACGTTTGAAAATAAATAGCCTATTAAGTCTTAATATTTAAGTAGTTGGCGCTGTGATGAACACCACAGCAAATCCACAAATCTGAACGACTATTTAAATGATTTAAATACGTTTTAGCAGCAGCTGCTTTTTTTATGGGGTTTTCATGGTAACGGCTGCAGTTTCTGAAGTTCTCTCACTTGTTCACAAGATTTACTGTAGATGAGTTTGTTTGTTCATCAGAACTGATTTGGAGAAATTTAGATTTATATCACTTGATCACCAGTTAATCCAGTGCAGTGAATGGGTTCCGTCAGAATGAGAGTCCAAACAGCTGATAAAAACATCACAATAATCCACAAGTAATCCAAACAAGCAGCTTTTAACTTCATAAGATTTAGAGTTAATGGAAGGACTGGAGTCGTGTTGATTATTGTGATGTTTTTATCAGTTGTTTAGTCTCTCATTCCGATGGCACCCATTCACTAGGGGGAGTCCATTGGTGAGCAAGTGATGTGATGTTACATTTCTCCAAATCTGCTCTGATGAAGAAACAAACTCATCTACATGTGGTTGGCCTGAAGTAATGCATATTTTCAGCAAATTTAAATTTTGGGGTAAGCTATCCTTCAAAAATATTTAATGTATGTCTCATTGAATGTATAGAACCCATTTGAAGGCTTAAAGTAAAAACTACCTGAAGCGGAATCACAAAGACAACACTTCCTGTTCCTCTCCCCAGACTGGCAGCAGGGCAAGCACTGACTCTCAGGGGCATGTAGGGCAAAACCTGGGTGACAGGTGAGACAGCTCTGGGGTCCGGCACCAGAACAATGTTTACAGGACTCGTCACAGGGTTCACAAACTCCCTAATGCCATTGACAAAGACACATGCAAAGTGAAATCTTGTTGTTTACACTGCTGAATGAACATTTGGACTGAAATATTAATAATATTAATAGTTTTCATCTTTTGACAAAAATAGCAGTAACTGATCAGGTGCTGCTATAAATAACAGCACAAACTTCCACACACACACTGTCATCAGCACTTACACCCTGTGAGTAATATCGGCTCTCTTCACAGCGAGGGTAACACACCCCATCCTGCAGGACACTGCCCCAGTCACACGTCACACAGCCCTGGGGAGTGTTATCTGCAAAAAACACAGAAACCTTTAGATGAGAAAGGGTGAGGCACCAACTGTTTCTTTCAAAGAGATCAACGTTTTGCCTTTTCTGTTTAATCTTTATTTGAATTGAACCCAGAATATTCCTTTTGGATTGGAATTAAATTAACATTAGGGGCCTACTTAATACTAGATTTAAAAATGTGTTTCCCCGGAAATCCTGTGTCAGCCAGACAACTTTCTTAGAGATTTATTATATACCTTCTTGGCTGCCAAGTCAACAGATCTTATTTCATTGCTATTTTATGCCATGGATTTTATTGAACAGTCAGTAAACAGAACCAAATATAATTTGTCTGCAATAACATTTCATGATAAAACGAGGCCTATAATGACTAGAATGATGATACAACAATATTATGGAAGCTTATAAAATGTGAAAAAAAAAAGATAACCATAGCACCTGTGCAGGACTTGCAGCTGGTGTGGCACTGTCTGCAGCTGTGCCCGCTCTCATAAAAGCGCTGTGGACATTGATCCACACACTGCCTGGTACCCTGCAGGTCTAGCAGAGGAGGTGTGCACACCCTGCAGGTGTCCGGCCCTGGACCTGAGCACTGCTCACAGGAGCGGTCACACTTCTCGCAGCGCTCCCCTGTGCTGTAGTACCTGGCACATCAAGTGAAATAAATGCACGTCTTGTTATTACAGACACTGAAGAGAAGACAGTAAATTACTGGTAATGGATCTGTAGTTATTACTTCTGCTGACCGCGCCCCACAGGCCTTGCCATTTCATCTGGACATTAAAAATTGACCCTTGTTAAATATACTCGGGTCTTTGACTATTTTAAGAGAAGTTTGGAAAGCTACAGTTTTATCAAACACTAGTGCTTTTCTATTACCTAAGCTCTTGATTACCAATGGATAATGTGTGTGTGTGTGTGTGTGTGTGTGTGTGTGTGTGTGTGTGTGTGTGTGTAGGAAGATCTTACCCTGTGGGACAGTGGCTAACGCACAGATGAGAGAGCAGATGAAGGTAGCCTGGTGCACAGCTCAGACAGTCTCTGGGAGATGCCCCGGCACAAGTGGCACACACATGATCGCAGGGCATACAGAAACCCAGCTCTACCCCATCAGCCTCCTCATGGGCACTGTAAGTTCCCGCAGGACATTTGCTTACGCACGAACCGTCTGGAATACAAACAGGTTCCCATTAAACCAGTTAAATGTTTTCCCTTTCAACAATGCTCTAGATCCAAGAGAGGGATTTAAAAGACAACCCACAACAGATGAACACTTTAAATCAGTATTAATAATGACAGACCTCACAATCAATTTCATTGTTTCCTTAACAGTAGAAGTATACAAAAGAAATGCACTGATGTGAGTTCAGATCATTTCGTACTGTGGAGGTAGTTGGGCAGGGCGCAGGTCTGGCAGTCAAAGGGTCCCGGCCCTTCGCAGGACTGGCAGAGCCGATGACATGCTTGGCAAGTAAACTGGTTGTTTTGGAGGAATGTTCTGGGTGGGCAGTCCGAATCCCCAGTAACCCCACACATCATGGTGTTGGGATCCAGAACCAGACCCTTTTCACACTGCAGACACTGGGTGGGATCTGGACCCTCACAGTATGCACAGGTCTGGTGACATTCTACAGAGCCGATATGGGACATATTAATGACACATAATACATTTATATTTATTCACTCTTCAGTCACAATGATCACTCAGTTATTGTGATAAGATAACCAAATAAATAATCAAATAACAAGTATACTTTTGATGCAGACTCTTTTAACTTTTAACTTTTTAAAGTAAATGAAATGGTGCAATGGTGTTTTAAAAAAGTGTGATCCTGGTCCACTCTCTGCAGTCTCCAGAAGTTATGAGTGATCTTTAGAAGTTATGCATGAAGTGTCTTTTAAAATGCTGAGTGCTGAGCGTTTTCAACCTTGTAGGATGGGGTGTCAAACTCAATTAGTCACATGTAGTTTTCAAATAAGTCTGAAGAAGGACTTGATTAGTTGAATCAGGTGTGCTTAATCTAAACTCTGCAGGACTCTGGTTTTTGACACCCCTGCTGTAGGATATGTACCCCACTATGTTTATCTACCATTTTCCAAATCACTGGTAATCTGGAAATTATCCCATTACCCACTCATTTAGTTTTTAGCTGTTTTTGCTCTAACTCAATCTCACTAAAGTCTGCCTTAACCATAGTCACTGAGGATCTGTGTGGGTCACCTGATTAGCTGGGAGACTAGTCATATTGCCTCTTCTTTACTAAAGATTCACAGATGTTTCACTCAAGTGTACAATTCTAAAAAAAGAGATGCTCACATGCCTTCTTAATGGGTGCTGGCGCCCCCTAGGGGAATCCCTGGTACAAAGTATGCATGATTAGAAACATTGGGCTATGCACATACTGTGAAATTTAAATTAAATTTACAATTAAAAAAATTTTATTTATGCATTTATTTAGCAGACTCTTTTATCCAGTGCATTCTGGCTACAAATTTTTACATATGGTGTGTTCCCGGGGAATCGAACCCCCAACATTGCGCTTGATAGCACAGTGCTCTACCAATTGAGCTACAGGAACACTAATAGCACACACTATGCGCAAACCATAGTCTATTTGTAAAACTGGAAGGTGGAACTTATACCGCCGGCTTCACAGATAAGTCTTAAACTAGTCTCAGATTGAAATGCATGTTTGAGCCGTCTCAACTGAAAATATCTTGCTCCGAAATATCTTAAAATATGTCAGTGATGTAGTTCTGTGTCAAGATGCACACCTGTAATGATATGCTTAATCTAAGCCCCATTTGTGAACCCAGGCCATACTTTCCAGGATTATACTGGTTTTGTTTGTTAGTGGTTAATACTTCACCCTGGCATTCCTTTTCAGAGGTCTGGTAATATGTTCCCGCTGGGCACTCTTCCAAGCACGTGCCCTCGTAGAGTTTTGGGTTGAGGGCAGAGCAGGTCTCGCAGTCATCAGAGAGGGGTCCTGAGCAGGTGGCACAGGTGCGATGGCAGCTCACACAGACCCCCTGATCTAAGTCTTCAAAGTAGCCCTTCGGACAGACAGCCTTGCATGCCCCGTTTAAAAGCAAATAGAGAAAACTGCATCCTGAAACACCATAGTTACACAATGTTATTAGATTACAAATTCACTGTAATTAATTATCCACTGATATACTATTGAATGTGTTCTAACCGGCCTGTGCATACTTCCTTATTAATAGATTATACACAAGATAATATAACAGGGAAAAGAAATTCAATATTTTCCTTGTTAGTATCACTTTTCAGTGCCCTTTAGCTGTATCTGTTACTAGTTAAACAATGCCAGCAGTAACAATAACTCACTTGTACAGGTGGACAAATCGATGCACACGTCACAGTGAGGAGCACAGCGTCTGCATGTGCCATCTTCTGCCACGTAGCTCATGGGGGTGCAGTTCTGCCTGCACTGGCCATTGGCCAGATGAAGGCCTTCTCGACACGAAAGGCACTGTGTGCTTATGCCATCACAGGTCAAACAGAGTTCATCGCAGGGTTCGCATGTCCCCAGCTCTGTCTCAAAATACCCTCTGCAAGAAACCCAAGAAAAACACGTTTGTTTCCCTCTTGTGTTCATTAACATATCCTCATGAATGCTAGTACTAAAAACCTCTGAAAGTCATTCGGCTTTCAGTTCAGCGTCAGTTTACAGTCATTTTTAGTGATGCATTTTCAAATGGTCTTTCCGTGTTTCGAAAACACTAAACAAAAAATGTATAAACGTATCGATAGTAGAGATAATCATTGACGTCATCGATATTTACCTCTGTCTTATTTATCTACACATATTCAAGACTTTTTCATTTCTTGCATAGTAGATATTTCAACAATATTAAAGGCTTCAAAGTCAAATCTCAAATCGGTGCAATATTTAGCATCCATAAAATATAAATATTTATTAATATAAAAATTCTAACTGAAATCTCTAGGTGTATTTCTAGGTATTAATGTATATTAATTTGATTATATATACAGTATTGTTCAAAATAATAGCAGTACAATGTGACTAACCAGAATAATCAAGGTTTTTCGTATATTTTTTTATTGCTACGTGGCAAACAAGTTACCAGTAGGTTCAGTAGATTCTCAGAAAACAAATGAGACCCAGCATTCATGATATGCACGCTCTTAAGGCTGTGCAATTGGGCAATTAGTTGAATTAGTTGAAAGGGGTGTGTTCAAAAAAATAGCAGTTGGCATTCAATCACTGAGGTCATCAATTTTGTGAAGAAACAGGTGTGAATCAGGTGGCCCCTATTTAAGGATGAAGCCAACACTTGTTGAACATGCATTTGAAAGCTGAGGAAAATGGGTCGTTCAAGACATTGTTCAGAAGAACAGCGTACTTTGATTAAAAAGTTGATTAGAGAGGGGAAAACCTATAAAGAGGTGCAAAAAATGATAGGCTGTTCAGCTAAAATGATCTCCAATGCCTTAAAATGGAGAGCAAAACCAGAGAGACGTGGAAGAAAACGGAAGACAACCATCAAAATGGATAGAAGAATAACCAGAATGGCAAAGGCTCAGCCAATGATCACCTCCAGGATGATCAAAGACAGTCTGGAGTTACCTGTAAGTACTGTGACCGTTAGAAGACGTCTGTGTGAAGCTAATCTATTTTCAAGAATCCCCCGCAAAGTCCCTCTGTTAAAAAAAGGCATGTGCAGAAGAGGTTACAATTTGCCAAAGAACACATCAACTGGCCTAAAGAGAAATGGAGGAACATTTTGTGGACTGATGAGAGTAAAATTGTTCTTTTTGGGTCCAAGGGCCACAGGCAGTTTGTGAGACGACCCCCAAACTCTGAATTCAAGCCACAGTACACAGTGAAGACAGTGAAGCATGGAGGTGCAAGCATCATGATATGGGCATGTTTCTCCTACTATGGTGTTGGGCCTATTTATCACATACCAGGGATCATGGATCAGTTTGCATATGTTAAAATACTTGAAGAGGTCATGTTGCCCTATGCTGAAGAGGACATGCCCTTGAAATGGTTGTTTCAACAAGACAATGACCCAAAACACACTAGTAAACGGGCAAAGTCTTGGTTCCAAACCAACAAAATTAATGTTATGGAGTGGCCAGCCCAATCTCCAGACCTTAATTCAATTGAGAACTTGTGGGGTGATATCAAAAATGCTGTTTCTGAAGCAAAACCAAGAAATGTGAATGAATTGTGGAATGTTGATAAAGAATCATGGAGTGGAATAACAGCTGAGAGGTGCCACAAGTTGGTTGACTCCATGCCACACAGATGTCAAGCAGTTTTAAAAAACTGTGGTCATACAACTAAATATTAGTTTAGTGATTCACAGGATTGCTAAATCCCAGAAAAAAAAAATGTTTGTACAAAATAGTTTTGAGTTTGTACAGTCAAAGGTAGACACTGCTATTTTTTTGAACACACCCCTTTCAACTAATTGCCCAATTGCACAGCCTTAAGAGCGTGCATATCATGAATGCTGGGTCTTGTTTGTTTTCTGACAATCTACTGAACCGTCTGGTAACTTGTTTGCCACGTAGCAATAAAAAATATACTAAAAACCTTGATTATTCTGGTTAGTCACATTGTACTGCTATTATTTTGAACAATACTGTATATAGTATTTTATATATCATTGGGGTTGTTTCTTTCTTTCTTTCTTTTTGAAGTCCCTTATGCTCACCAATGCTGCATTCATTTTATCAAAATACAATTATATTTTAATATATATAAAATGTAATTTATTTCTGTGCTGTCGAAGCTTAGTTTTCGGCATCATACTTCAGCCTTCAGTGTGACATGATCTTTCAGATCATGTAAATAAAGTAACATTTATTTCTATTAGCCATGATGAAAACGTTGTACTGCTTAATATTTTTGTGGAAACCATTTTTTTTTTTTCAGAATTCTTTGACAAATTGAAATCTGACCCCCAATCTTTTGACCAGTAGTGTATATACCGTCAATTAAATTATGTTATAAATATATTTTAGATGTCCAAATATTTTTGGGTCCTCCGTAAAGCATGTTTTTGGAGTTCCAGCCATAGCGACTCACTCTGGACACTCTGACCAGCAGCTGCCCTGGAACAGATAGAGCTGGTAAGTGTCCGTCTTACAGCTCACACACTCGTCTCTGCTCTCACAGGCCTCGCAGTGAGCAGAACACCTCTCACACAGCAGACTGGAGCTGTTCCCAAAGAATCCCAGAGGACAGCGCTCTACACACACAGCCTCCTGCTCCAACATGTATCCTGTTGAGACAGCAAACAGAGGTGCGAGGAACCTATTAAGGAGATTAATATCTTATTTATTCAGCAAGTTCTTTTGAAGCAGGAACTCATTAAAAGGGGAATTTGACAGTCTGTTTATCAGGTGGGAGGGAAAGGAAAGCTAACCTATACGTTACCAGTAGCACATGTGATGCAGTTCTGAGCCTCTGGACCATAACATGTCAGGCAGGATCGATCACAGTAACGGCAAGTGCGGCTTTCCACTAATAAAATACAAATAAATAAATAAAAGACATGATTATTTTATCTAAACTTTTCATTTAGAGTTCCAAAGCAGTTTTAGAGAGATTGAAACAGTCACACAACTGCAGGTCAAAAGTGTGTATTACTACCACATATTCACCAGAGGACAGTATTGCACAAACTATAACAGACCTAAGCAAATCCTAAACAGCAAGTTTGCAACAGAAGGTAGACTTATCTTTTTTATTGTTCTTATATTAAACGGCAGGCATTCTCACCATCAACATATTGGCCTTCCGGGCAGCTGATCACCGGGCACTTCCCGTAAACCGGCCGGCTCCAGCCACTGCATCTGTCACAGTCCCTCAGTCCAGGGCCGTGGCAGGTCAGGCAGGAGCTGTGACAGGGCTGACAGCGCCACCCTCTGGAGTCTTTAAATGTGTCTGCTGGGCACTCCTTCACGCAGGTGCCATCTTTTTCATGCAAAAAAGAAGTGTTTATCCTCTTATCTTTAGTGTTGTGATTTACATCAAATTATTTTTAGTTGAAATATTATTTCACAATATTACTGTTTTTACTCTTATTTTTGATCAAATAAATGCAGCCTTGTTAAGCATGAGAGAAGATGCAAAAATCATATCAAGCCCAAACGTTCGCTGTTAACAGGTGATAAAACAGTTGTTATTTTTCATAGTATATTAATTTAGTAGGAATAAGTAGGTGTGTATAAATCAAAAACATGAACATTAATTTGCATGAATGAACCTGATCTCAGATCAGAATCACAGTGCTAACCTGTGTAAGGTTTTGCATTAACTATATTTGCATTTCTATTTCCCATTAAAAACGATTGAGGGAAACAGTGCTTCTCTGCACAACATCCTTTCTGGGATATATACATATTTATTTAAAGGTTTCAGTAAATTCATGGATATTTAAAATAAAAAATAAATTGATTTTGACCTTATCTATGTAAATCCAAGTTTTAAAAGAAATTCTGTTTGATAAAGAATTTAATTCTTGAAGCATTTTCCATTGTACAGTACTGTTTTTGTTATACTGAAGCACTTTCTTTCATGGTACTCGACTACAATTTTAATTGTTTGTGTCTCATTGTTTTTATTTTGATGTGTGTGCTTTTAGTTGTTTTTAATTGTGCTTTATAAATAAATGATTGTCATCTCACAATTCAGAATTTATCTTGCAATTCTGAGTTTAAATTCACTATTCAGAGATGAAAGTCATTCAGAGCAATTCTTAGAATTCTGAAACTAGCAATTTTTTTTCTGTTTGGTGTTACGGAAAGTACTTCACCTATAACCATTATATTCAAAATTGCTAATACTTATAGGTTAATAAATACATGACAACAAAACATTTAAGTTTCATTATAAGTGACCCATTAGAGTTTTGTGGGTTTTTTTCACAAGCTCTCTACGAAAAAGTAGTATTCATTTTAAATTGTAGGTTTAGCCTAGACTTAACAAACCAAAGTAATGAGACTGAAACCGCTATGGCTATCAGGAAAATGAGAGTGAACTTTAGCGAGGTGTTCAGAGGAAGTAGTGTACGCACTGTTCAGGAAGTATCCGGACTGGCATGTGAGACACAGGCTATCGCTCCAGCAGTCCACACACGGCTCTGGGCAGCTGATACACAGTCCTCTCCCGCGGTCCTCGTAGGTCCTCTGGGGACAGTGCTGGCGACACTGCTGTCTGTATCTTCACACAGAGATAACAAACAATAGGCTTGTCACATATTGAGGCTAAACTGAGGGCTGTTTTACATGCTTGGATGAGTCATTACAGAACTTTGAAGCTATTTGAGCTTTTTTCTGTGTTCACTAAAAGAATTATGCAAGTCAAGTAATGTGGCAAACAGATGCCTTTATGCAGTCTTGCAGGTCAGTTGTGAGTGTGGTCGTGGAGAAAGCATAAGGCGACTGAAATCCTAAGTACTTTGCTGAGATTGTACAGCCAGGACCATTGGCAGCCTTTTTTTTTTTTACTTTTTTTTTTATAAACTGTTTGCCTTCTTTTGCATAAGCATTAATAGTCACATCACTTGTCTACCTTACATAGAAAATTGGTGGGTTTATTTTTATTTTTTATTGGTAACTAAAACTATAACTATAAATAAAAATGCTACTTGAAATTAAATAAATGTTCACTGAAAAAAAAAAGAAAAAAATTGCTGAGCTGCAAAGGGAACATTTCTCATTTTCATTTAGTTTACATTTGAACTATAATTATAATAAATATATAATTAATTCAAATATCCACAAAAAAACTAAAACTAAAAATAAAATATTGTTTTAATTATTAAAAAATAACACAGGTTTGCAATGAAAATAATGACAATAGTTGGTGCTTCAAAAAATCGCATAAAATACATGATTGGAAAAATGTAAATGTAATAAAACAAAAATCTTATACGTTCACTTAAAGTTGATGTTTGTTTGGCAAGAAGAAATCCACAAAAGTTGCATGCATTTCTAGATTAAAAATCAAGTAATTTTAGGTGACTGAATAATCTGCTCACAGAAAGAAATAAAACATCTTATAATTTTTTCTGCTCTAATTCATGCTCTAAATCACAGGTAATACAATACATGTATATTACATTTATTAAAAGTGCCACAATTCTCTCAATTTTTTTATTTTGATTTGTGCCAGTTTCTCTGCCAGTTTCATTCTCATTAACATATGCAGTGGACAGTTTTTAATTTGCTAAATAATTTTGCAACCATATAATATTTTTCACAGAAAATTTCAACTTTGGAAACAATGCAATGATGATGTATTAACTGAAAGCTAATGAATTACTTTAAATTCAACAAAAAGTCAGAAAATGTAGCAGCTGGTTGAACCGTAAAGGAGTTTGTTCAAAACTCTTTAGTTGCCTCACTATCACTTGGTTGGAGCAATATCAATATCCTTCCTATCACTTGGAGCTGTTTGAAAACTTGCTTACGAAGACTTTGGAGCAGCTTCAGACCAACAATGTCTTTGTAGACTTACTTTTGTATCAAATACGCTCTGAATCACAAGCTCCCGCTTCAAGGTGAGGAATATAATGCCGGCTGAGATTCTGTGAGCCCGGGGCAATTGGTTTGAGTGCTTTGACAGAGAGAGTCTGAGTGAAGAGTAACCAGAGAAGCCAAACCACACCAGAGGAATCAAAACCCGTTCCGAAACCACAGCGCACCTGCCTGCAGCATTCAGTATGTGAAAGCATGAGATCGGAAGACAACAGTTTACAGTCTGTTGTCATAATTCTATCACGATTCTTTTAATGTTGTTTAGACCTTTTGGGAATAAGCAGTCTTCTGATTTCTGATTGACTGCAGTGTTTATGAGGACTGACTAACAGTTATACAGTAAAGTTTTAAGAGAGCTTTTATATTAAAGGAAGAGAGAAAATGAGGAACAATTGTAGAGATAATATAATTGGACGATGGTCTCTCCTTATTAAAAAGAAGAAACTCCTGCTGTGTTGCTAAACAACTGCAGGAATGACAGCATAAGCATTAGAACACTATCAAAGCTGCTTGAGAAGAAGTTATAAAAACTGACGAACTGATATTTCTGGCATAATATGGACAAATATTTTCTTTATTTTTCCCTTCCATCAAAAATAGTTAGAAACTCAGACTGGACTAAAGTGTTTGGTCCTGTATTTAGGCCAAAATTAATTAACTCACTGCCAAGTCTGTTTACATTTAATACAAAAAAAACTTTTAGTAAATACTGTGTATTAGAATAAGATTTTTAAGACTTTTACTCAGCAAGCACACATCAATTGGATCTAAAATGACAGTAAAGACATTTATAATGTTACAAAACATCTATTTAAAAAAAATATATATATATATATATATATATATATATATATATATATATATATATATATATATATATATATATATATATATATATATATATAAAATGATTCTTGATCAAATCAGCATATTATAATGATTTATGAAAAATCACGTGTCACTGAAGACTGGAGTAATGATGCTGAAAATTACGGAATTAAATATATATATATGTGTGTGTGTGTAAAGAAACAGTTATGTTAAATCTTAACAATATTTTACAATGTAACTTTTTTTTTTATGAAAAATGTTTTTGTTAAATGAATGTGTAAAATAAATAAATAACATAAACAATACATTTTGTGAGTTCTTTTAAAACCATTTAAAAAAAAATTCTTACCCCAAAACATTTGACTGGTAGCGCATATATTATTTTTCAAATAATTTCAATGTCACCTTTTACACTCTAGCCTTGTAATAAAAAAAAAAACTCATTAAAATAAAACTTTGCTCATTGAAATTAGTAAAACTTATGAATTAATTTCTGTACAAAACTGAAATTGTAATGTATTTTAACTTTATTTAGATATTTTTTTTTTTTTTTTTTTTTTTTTTTTTTAGGATGAATGTGCTGAGTTGTAATCTGGACAACTAGCACAGATTTTGAGATAGGATTTTTTTTTTTTTTTTTTTTTGTATTTCATAGTTTTGATGACTTTATTATGATGCTAAAATGTGGAAAATAGTATCAAAATAGTAACTAGGTGTCTTGAAATGTCTAACCTAGTACTGCAGGTGTTAATCAATCTTAACGTAAGTCATAATAAATACAATCTAAATAAATCAATTTTAATGTGAAGATAAATTGAATAAAACTACATAAATCACAGGTTTTCACTATGGTCAACACATATCTTGTTGTAGTTAAGCAGTGGATAAGCATGGCTGATCAAGTGCTCCGTCTGAGACACAGAGGTGCCTCACTTTGGAACTCAACACTTAAGCAAGATGTTTGAGTGAGACGGAGGACAACAGCTGCCATGGCAATAGCGCAGGCACAATGAAAGCATGAGGAATGTTTGGGGGGATTAACATTGCTCTTTTCCTCTCTGAGTGGACTTTCATTAGTCAGGACTCTCGTACAAGACACTCCAACCCTCTGAGCAAAGAAAGTCCTTCAGTTTCAACCGAGCGAAGAGGAGATAGGCTCAAATTAGTGAGGAGAGAGAGCAAGAAGACAGATTGAGTGAGTTGAGGGAAAAACTCATAAGAGGTGCCTCTATGTAGAGCAGCTTGGATCTCAGGTAACCGGCTGTGAGACTTAACTAAAAGTGAAATCTGATGCACACAATAGCTGGAGGCCACAACACACAATCAAACCTCTGTTCTCTTCATAGTATCTCTGCAATATGCGCCAAAAGACAGCCTTAAAGGAATAGTTCAGCTAAAAATGAAAGTTTGCTGAAAATGTACTCCCATTCAGGCCATCCAATATGTAGATGAGTTTGTTTCTTCATAGGAACAGATTTGGAAGAATTTAGCATTACATCACTTGCTCACCAAAGGATCCTCTGGGGTGGATGGGTGCCGTCAAAATGAGAGTCCAGTCAGCTGATAAAAACATCACAATAATCCACTCCATCAATTAACATCTTGTGAATTGAAAAGCTGTATTCATCACTGAAGTTTTTAACTTGAAATACAAGTCATCTGTTCATAATATTGCTTTCCCCAGTGTTTTTAGCAGCTGTTTGGACTCTTATTCTGACGGCACCCATTCACTGAAGAGGATCCATTGGTGAACAAGTGATGTAATGCTACATTTATTCCAATCTGTTCCTATGAAGAAACTCCTCTTGGTCTTGGATGGCCTGAGAGTGAGTACATTTTCAGCAAATTAAATTTTATAGCAATCGGAATGAACAGATTTCTCAAATACAGTAAAGACTTACAAGAAGTAGCCGTCTGTGCAGCTGTGGCAAACCTCTGGATCATCTGTCGAGGACACAAACCAGGTAATGACTATAAAAACATTTTTTTGTCACTGCTAAGCATAAAACAAGTACATAACAAACAGCTGGAAAAAAATTGACTGCAAGTATTAATAAACAGTAAAGAACAACCATAATATTACATAAATAAATGGCACTGCTAAAATAATGAAACATAGAATCTGTTATTTACCTGCAGAGCATGTTTTACAGCCAACACCGCAGTCTATACATTCTCGCGTATCCAGATCCTGAACCTGACCTGTGGTTCAAGAAAATGTCTGTGAGTATCATATGAGTGTGTGTGTGTGTGTTATACAATAGTTACACACATACATTCATAACTACCATATTTTTATTTATTAATAAATGTGTTGCATGAATAAGGCAAATGATTGGTGAGCAAACAACAATATAAAAATGTTTGAAATATACACAGGAAAAAACTGGAACGTTTGGTACAGTATATGTAAGCGCTAAATCTAAAAGTGGAGTTTTAAATCTAAGTGGAGATTTTTTATTTCTTTTGCGAAAATGTCCATTAATTAAACTTACATACTCAAATCAAGTTTGATGTTAATATGAACACTTAAATGTATATTTTGGATGGTTTTTTTTTCACTACTCTACAAGTACAAATAGCTCAAAATCTCAAGACTGAATAGTTCATGAAAAAAACAATGGTTTTGCAGTGCATTGCATTAATGTATATGTAGATACACAAAGAATTTGGTTATATTAAATGTGTCTTTTATTTAATTTAACTGTAATCATGGTAGTTTAATTTTACATCTTGCACTTGTGATGCATCTCAATTCGCCTATTATACTAACCCCTAAAAGTATGTCCTTTTTTTTGTGAAGAAGGAGTAAATAGTTTTGAGTGAGTAGAAGAGACAGACTACCACGTCATTAAATTGCATCTTAAAAACACGGACTGCTCTTTCAAATAGATACATGCATGGAGTGGTGCAGGGATCATATATTTTTACAGGCCGAAACCAAGAAACTCTCAGAAAAAGTATTTGGGACTTATTAATTCATTTATTTATTAAAAGAGACTGAAAGCATTGATGGAGGCTTAAAGGTAGAGATGTTAAAGTTATGCGACCTTGATGAAGTTCATTTATATCCTTTTTTAGTGCTTCAACGTTCAGAAAAGATGTGTTCATTTATGACTGAAATCTATAAGAATCATAAACTTTTGTGGGTGGAAGAGTTCATGTTTCACAGGTTATGGAAAAATCCTGTTAAAAGGGAACCAGGGTGATGACAGCAGCAGGTCGGCCTACAAAAATGGCATCACTGCAGCGCTTTATTCTTTAAGATAAACCAGCCTGTCGATCAATTTATAGAAAGATAAACTCACCAAGGCCACACAAGGCTGTCAGACAGACGCCGCTCAGAAGATTGTAGCCTTCTCTGCACTTGGCACAAACTTTGGCATCAGCACAGATCTCACAGTTAGGCAAACATGGGACGCAGGTGTATTGCTCTCGGTCCGCGTAAAACTCTCGAGGGCAGTGTAGTCTGCAGTGACCCTGATACAGGAAACGCTCCTTCCCCTCCTCATCTGAAATCACACACAAAATACATTTAGCATGGGGACTCACGATCCAAATCACCTTTATTTCAATAATTTTCCACTGATCAGAGGAGATACATATATACAGAGGAGATCACTTCTACATATAGAAACCAAACCAGGAGTACTAAAATGTTCAGTTTGTGAGGAATTTATTTATATGTCTTTTGTAACTTGCAGGTTATATGTATCACTCGCTTTCTTTTAATAAATCACAGCATGTTTTCAAAGCAGGTAATATTATGACATTGGAGTTATTCCATCAATAGCAACCAAGGGAGAATGTCATGAAAGCATAAGCATGTTTATTTAGAAATTATTTTCATGACAATAAATTCCAGTTGTCACTACTGTAATATACATATATGTGTGTGTGTGTTTGTGTGTGTGTGTAACACTGGATCACAAAACCAATCTTAAGTCACAGCAATAGCCAAAAAATACATTGTATGGGTCAAAATTATAGATTTTTTGTTTTATGCCAAAAATCATTAGGATAAAGATCTTTATCCATGAAGATATTTAGTAATACTGTAAATATATTAAAACATAATTTTGATTAGTAATATGCATTGCTAAGAACTTCATTTAGACAATTTTAGAGGTGATTTTCTCAATATTTAGACTTTTTTGCACCACCAGATTCCAGATATTCAAATAGTTGCATCTCGGCCAAATATTGTCATATTGCCAAATATTGTCAATTTCCAAAAACTTGTGGTCCAGGGTCACATACCTATACTGTATTTATAAATCATTTATTTATTTGTTTATTTTATGAAATTAATGTTTTCATTCACCAACGGGGCATTACAGTTTGATAAATAAATGTTTCAAATAAATTCTGTTCTTTTGGAAATTGCTATTGCCTTTTCTATCATCAAAGAATCCTGAAAAAAAAAAATATTAAGCACCACAACTTTTTCAGTACTGATTTAATAAATGATTAATAATAAATAATGCATTAATAACAAATGTTTCTTCAGCAGAATCAGCATTTAAGAATGATTTCTGAAGGATCATGTGACACTGAAGACTGGAGAATAGCTGTTGAAAATTTACCTATGCGTCACAGGAAGAAACTGCATTGTAATATATATATATATATATATATATATATATATATATATATATATATATATATATATATATATATATAAACTTTTACTTTAAATTGTAATACTTTTTCACAATATTGCAGTTATAGTGTATTTTTAGATCAAATTAATGCAGCCTCTGTGAACATAAGACATTTTCTTTAAATAAATAAATAAATAAATCCAAACTACTTTTTCATTGCAGCAGCCAAACAAGCTCTGACTGAAGAAAATGATTTTGGCATGAAATAAAACCAGGACTTGCTCTTGGCGAGTTTTGCTGAATGCACTGAAAGACTAGAAGCCACATTACTCTTTCCGCAAACAATCACTAAATCTGAAACTTGGGTATCAACATCTGCTTGTGTCTATCATGAGATCTTCTTTAAATAGAAACAGTAACAGGGATCTGGCTGACAGGTTTTGCCAAGACTGGGACCCATAAACAAGGGCTAAGTAGAGTGAAGAGGCACTTTTGGCAGTGTTGTAGTTGTCGCACACTGGTGGATGCAAGGCCTCTCCGTTCAACCACCTCGGGCCGCGGAGAGAGAGATTAAGATTTACAGCTCTCTTCTTTGAGATGGTTGAAAAGGAGGGATGGCAACCACACACGCCTACTAAACAGAATTCAAAAGAGTGGCTTGGTTTGCTGAAGACCAGAGTTTGCTTATTCTGTTCTACTGAAGTAATGGTTCTGATGCCAGTCCAAACCTGCACGCTGTTATTTATATGCGACAGTGGAATGTTAGTTTGGTGAATAATTAAAATTACGATCTGTTCCAAAGCCTTGTAATGATATTTTTATAGTGTTTCATTCATTGTACTTTGAAGCTTGACAGATGAGGTTAATTGGAACCATCATTGTATGAAAAGGATTTTAATTTCTGGTTGAACTGTCCCTTTAACTTCCCAGAATTCCACAAAAAATAAAATAAAAATACAGACAAGATGTATCCCAATTCACTTTTTTTTTTTCACTTTCCTATATCATTTTGTAGTATAAAGTAGCAGTGTGTAAAAGTAGGAGTGTGATTCACACTAAACAAATTCCAATAATAGGAAGTGCTTTTCAAATCCTCTGATGATGCACTGATTTATCTGATGGAACAAAGAAGGAAAACTTCCTGCACTTCACGGTCACGGCTTTAAAGGGACAGTTCATCCCCAAAATGTTGTCATCACTTACTCACACTCAAGTTGTTCTAAATCTGTTTCGACACACACACAAAAATATATATATATATTTAAAAGAATGTTGGTAAACAAACAGTTGGCGGTAGCCATTGACTTCCATAGTATTTTTTCATACTATGGAAGTCAATGGCTACCATCAAGTGTTAAGGGGAGAAGTTATCGGACTGCGATGCTGTATGACAAAAAATGACCTTATAACATGTTTGGCTGATGTTCTTTCAAAGTTTGAAAAGGTTTAGTAATAAACAATTGTTCTTCACGTAACCTTAATAGAGAATTTGTGGGAAGTTGTCAAGTCTTTAATGTTCTCAAAAAATCTAAACTTCATTCATTTAGCACTTTTTCTTTGATAGTTTATTTAGACGTTTCTTTGACATCTGATAGGAATCATCCTATAGACTATTGCAGATAACACTCTAAAAAAATATGTCTTGCAGATGTACCTGTAAATGCAGACGTTTATCAGATGTTTGTACACAGCAGATGCTTGCAGAGGCTACTTGTTTTAGAACTTTCAGAAAACTTTTAAAAGTAACATTTCCATAAAGTTAGCAAAACGATCAAATGGAGCTCTCCCATAATGTCAAATTCTCAAAAATTCGAAATAGCCTAGAAAAGCACTTAAAGACGACATTTAGAAATAACGTTTTTAAACCTTAATGGGAACGTTAGCAAAACGTTCTTAGAACATATTTTTGTTAGCAACAGAAAAGATGTTCTAAGAACGTTTTGCTAACGTTCCCATTAAGGTTTAAAAACGTTATTTCTAAATGTCGTCTTTAATAACCGTCTCTAAATGTGGTCTCACCTTTTCCCACTGGCATGTTTGGCAAAGTCTAGCCTACTGTTACAACTTCTTCAGTGACATCGATTACTGTTCAAAATCATAACAGATTCATTTATGGAGTGGACCTTAATTTCAACTCTTCCTCTAATTAAAAGTGCGCAAGACACTTTCATGTTTGAGGTCACTAAACAAACTCTCTTTCGAGGTGAAGCACTCTTTGTCACGTTGATGAATAGGGTGAGCGGCTTCATTGTTTCACCGCGGCAGCTGTGCACGGAGGACTGGGAGGTTTGCCTTCCCAATTGTCTCTCGGAAAACCCCTTTGTGATCCTGCACAATGCTGCTACAGAATCGTACCATCCAATGACCAAAACAGGCGAAAACGCTTGATGTATTTTAACTTTTAATTAAATATTGAAATTCCAGGCCGTAATAACTCATAGCTGATTGAATGGTTCTTTTGCAGTGTCCCTGTTTACTCACAGCATTCTTAGCGTCAATGCAGACTTACAAACAACTCCACACATGAGCTTATTTTTTTTATTGATATATACCATGCTATAGTTTGAATTTCATAATTTCCGTAACCTTCTGAGAACATCACATCGCTATAAAGTTGTTCTACTGCGCATGCGCACTGACAGCGGGATAAGATTTGTTCCAATGGAGGCACCTGTTTGATCCAATAGATACTTAAAGTGTTAAACTACAGTTTATGATAATGAACTACCACTCACCTAAACCACAAGCGGTGCACTCGAATAGCTCGTGACCCCTACACTCCGTGCAGGTGGGATGACAGGAAACGCACTGATTTTTTAGTAAGAACTGTCCGCTGGGACAGGAGGACACCACCGGCGATCCGGCTTGAATAACACCGACAATAAAAATCAAATCAAATAAAGAGTACATCGTTCGCGATGTTGTAGATCCAGTGCATCTATTCGCAATGCATGCACACACTCACACTCTCACACACATACAGTTCATTCAGTGTGGGTCAGTCCTGCGCTGCCAATGATAACGAGCGTCTAAAGAACAAAACTTGCCCAACAAGTTGCTTTCAATAAGGGGATTGGTCAACAGGCCCTCGGGGTCCACCTATTGCTCTGCTCCTTTGTGATACAAAAGAGAAGGATACTGTTATGCACAAACGCTAAAAAGTTATCTGGTGATGTATTCTACCTCCTAACATTTTGATCAAGCATATCTATAATTTATCAGAGAACAGCAATAATCAATACAAAGTATTTCATAATGTGTGCATCGTAATATACAGTTGTAAAATATAATTATGATATTATTATGGTGTTGTTGTTAATAATAACAACAATTCTCTGGATTTCACAGAAAACTATGTTTTGAAGGATCCCTATTGACAGTCTCTCGCGAGCTCTGTGCAAACCTTTGAAGACAAAATGAGCAGCAGAGGGAGGCAGAGTGTGCGCTATTGCTTATATATCAGTCCGAACAACAGGCTCTCCGTTGTTTTAGAAGAAATAACATTTTCTGTTCTTCGGAAAAATACCGTATGTTCCGGTTAGAGCGTCGTGGCATAATGAAAAAATTCCATATTGTTTTTTTTTTTTAAATGACTTACTATAGTCTGAATGTCTAATAATAATAATTATAATAATAGGCTATTTAAGTAATACATGTAATGATACAATAAAACATATAATAATAATAATAATAATAATAATAATAATAAAACTATCCACCAGGTACTTATTATTGAACATTTTTAATCAGAATGACACAACTGACTTATAGCAATGTAAATGATTAACCAATCTATGCTAATCTGTTGATTGACATTCAATAAATAAATAAATAAAAATCATTTATAAAAAACAGTTTATCGATATTATTTATGTTAGGTAACAAATATTAATAACAGTATGTTATGATAGCCTTTTGTTTTCATCTAAAACAATGTCGTATAATAGACATGCATATAAAACAAAACAAAAAAAAGTGTGTGACACCAACAGACTGTCTGATTTCCAACCGTGGGCGGAGTCTGTAGCTCATTTATAACGTCATTCAGTAGGCGTGAGAGCGGGCTGTGGGCGGAGTCTGTTGCTCCTTTACGTCATTCATGAGGGGGTAAGATATGAGGTGGGCGTGTCTTCGCTGTCACTGCTGCATCAGTGAATGACATGAGGATGTGAAAGAACACAGCGGGCTGGGCATATGATTTTAAAGCCATTCTCGAACGGACTGCTATATGGACGATGAGGAATACACTAAGGGCTGACTGAGAAACGGTAAGACGCATCTTGAATGATAGCCTGCTTGCATAAGGAGCATCAGTGTGCAATAAGAAGCTGTAGGAATAGCTGCGCACCCGGGGCAGGTGCACCTGTCTTCTGTACGTGTCCGGACCGCTATAAGACGCATCTTGCGGGTATACAGTGTTTTTATTTATATATTTATTTTCCCAGTCGAGTCCAGTTTGAACAAAGGATCTTGGGTGGGATAATAAATGGCCGATTCTTTTGGTGGATTTGAGGTAAGGGCGTCTTGTCGGCGCATAACCATCCAATGCATTGCGATATGATTGAGGATTTAATTTTTCTTTGTCTGTAGACACATTATATGCCTATAAATCAGTATGGGCTGGCACTGTTGCGTAACAGGCTGAACAGAAAAATCCGTTTATGGATTACAAAATAATGTTCAAATATGTAATATTTGATGTGAGAGAAGGATGATGGTGGATGCTTTCGTGTTCATTGCCTCTATATGCACAAGTCCCCAGCAGAAATCAGCATGCCTTGGTTTACTGTATGTGTGTCAGAGATGCTCTTTGGGTAATCAGTCTATAGATGCTTTTAATATGTAGCCTACTTTATAGACATGATTTAAAGTAAATTAAGGTAGATAAAGAATAATGTATGTTTAGTTAGTTTCAGGTCACATAGTGGCTATTTAGTATTTACCAAATAAATAAATATTCAGGGATTTTTTTTTTTTTTTCATTTTTTTTTTTCATTTTTTATTATCTCAGAGAGATCATTTCGCTTTCACAATGTAATTCCAGAATTGTACTCCTAAAATTTAAACCGATCTACTTTGTTTTCATTCCTGAGATAGGAAATATAGGCTGTGTGTATAACTATTTCTGAATTGTTTAAAATATTGTTTAATCGTTTAAGGATGAGAAACACCGCTCTATTTAGATCCATTTCCAAGTAAAACTCTTGATTTTATCAACACAGTGCGGGCCATTTGAGATCACATAACCAGGGCTATACTACTACTACTACTTATAATACTAATAACAATAAGCCACTTATGGGATATTATGGCTTGGTCATGTCTGTAGTAGGCTAAAAGATCATGTTTGTAAAATCTGATCAGTGTATCTTTGATTTTTGACATTTGACACCTGATTTGTGTAACTTATACTTTGTGCTTGTGGTCATCAGTCAGTTGAGGCTATCACTTGTCCAGTTGTTTTAGCATCAAACGGCACCCACAAGATAAATCCCACTAGGTACTTAAGGTTAAACTCAAAGCATGAGTAACTCAAATAGCTAATAGACAGAGAGATATTTTATTGATCCCTGAGGAGAAATTTATGAAAAGGCCAAACAGGTCCCTCCGAAACACAAGAAATGCGACAGCTTTCCACATTCACATAATACAAAGTCAAACTCTTTCAGGCAGACTGCCTCTCTTTTTGGTCGTTTCATCTTATTAAATGTTACACAAGAACACGTATGACCTTGACTTGATAGCTTCAGCTGCTGTCATACAATGTTACATGCACCTATTGACTCAGTCTGCAAGAAAAAAGGTGGATGATTTAAAGACAGATGGGTTAGGATGATCAGGGCAAGGCAACAAAGCAGAGACCTCGGGCCGGTGAAGCCATTGAGGGCCTATGTGCGACGGGGCATCAGGGGACAACATTTTGCAACCGATAAATAAGTTTATTTGTATAGCGCTTTTTACGATACAAATCATTGCAAAGCAACTTTACAGAAAATTAAGTTTCTGCAATACTTAGAAATAGCTTATCAGTGGTGATGATCGGTTGCTACATGGAATTCTGACCATGTTGTAAGCACTTTTATGAGCAGAGCTGAGGTTGCTGAGATCTGAGATAAAATTCAGTATTATTTTAAAAGAGATCACAGACTTGGATACAATTTTGTATGATTTTTGAAGTTTTTAAGGCTGGTGGGTCACATCTAGTGGGACGTGGACAGAGGTGAACCTTTTAGCAAACATGTCTTGAAAGGACAATGAATCTTTCAGTGATCAGTTCTTAAAAGAACCGATTTTCTTTAGTGTGAATTTAGAGTCCAGGGAGTTCTGATTGGCTGTTATTTTCTTGCTGTTATTTTTTTTATCTTTTCGTTAAGTGACGTGACATTCAGCCAAGTATGGTGACCCATACTCAGAATTTGTGAGTATTTAACCCATTTGTGAGTATTTAAACCATCCGAAATGCACACACACAGAGCAGTGAACACACACACACTGTGAACACACACCCGGAGCAGTGGTGCAGCGCTGCAGCGCCCGGGGAGCAGTTGGGGGTTCAATGCCTTGCTCAAAGGGATCTAAGTCATGGTATTGAAGGTGGAGAGAGAACTGTACATGCACTCCCCCCTCCCACAATTCCTGCCGGCCCGAGACTAGAACTCACAACCTTTCGATTGGGAGTCCGACTCTCTAACCATTAGGCCACGACTTTTAGCTGGAAAAACAGAAATTTTGAAAGTAGTTCCAATGATATTGTTCCTCTGTGTTGTTCGTTATTGTTATAGTTGTGGAGTGGACTCTTTAATGTGTAGAAATTTTTTTTAAGATTACATATTTATTGTTATATTTATCATCCTTGGTGTGAACATGCCTTAAGTGTGGTTAGAAAAACTGGGTGACACATGTATAGTACACGCATATTATGCTGAAATGTACATTGTGCGCTGTATACACACACCCCAATGTAATGTAAAAATGTAAAAACTGATATATACTTTGATATTTTGGTAGAACTCATTACTGGAGATGTTTTGAAGACTGTTCCAGCTGCACTTTTCCATACACTGAACATATAGTAGTCGATTTTATGTCCCAAAAGGAACCATAAGTGTACCGTTGGTCCATACATATTTGTCTGCTATATTCTATAACCTCTCATAAGTCTTCTGAGGGGTTTGATTTCATTTAAACTGGTCTGGTGGATAAATTTTCCATAATTTCTCCCTGCATTTAAATAGTCAAACTTGGCGAATCAAGACAAATTTCATTTTCGGTGAACCACTAATTGGCATAAACAGATTGTGCACTTTAGTAGAAAAGGCCCTGCAAAATATTGTCCTCTTTCTTTGATTGTTTGGCTATTGCCGCGTTTCCACCGAAATGACCCGGAACATTTGTACTAGGAATTTTTTTCCCCAGGAACTTTTTTTTCCCCCCAGACCTGTTGCTTTCTGCGTTTCCACCGCGGTGTAAAGTACTGGGAAGATTAGGCAAATAGACTGGTGACGTAGATCTGCGCGCGTTTCTCAATACAAACTACGCTGATTTTGGACGTGCATCCTCAGTAGTTCAGACTTTGTGCATTCGACTCGGGAGTGTGATGTCCTCGACGACGCAAGTCCGGTAAATCTGCAAATAGCAGCGTATTCGATAAGATCAGTCAGCTGACCATGGCTACTGCAATTTTCCTCTCTGTATATTTACAATAAAATGAAAAAGGATATCAGATACCACTGCCTCCTTTCATTTCATTTAAGCATAATAACAGCTGCAGGAATGTTAGTTCAGGGATATGTGTATATATAGAGCCATTACAATGAAACAAAATATTATATAAATTTACATTTTTTATTTTCATTTTAACATATAGATAAATTTAATACAGACCACAGATAACCTGTTAGATTTACCCAGAACGAATTATATTTAGTTTAACCACTAAAGAGACATCAGAGCCAGCGGCACATATCAGATAGTTTAGCCGAGGTGAGGCTGCTCTCGGCGGATAGATGAGGACTGAGCTCTCGCTGATTGCGTGGAGGCCACCATCTCCGAGATCGGCGAAACACATATTTAAATAGGCACTGTCTTTATAAATAAACCACATATTTGAATTTTAAACAACTACATTCTCACCTGAAATACTTTTAGAATTACATTTCATGACACAATAACAGTAATATTTGGAAAATGATCAGAATAAATGGTGGTTCAACCAATGCTGCGTGAACTCAACCAATCATGATGTTTAGCACCCAAGCCCCACCCCCGAAAGTTGCGGAACTTTGAAAAAGTACCACCTCGCCGGAAGGGAATTTTTGAGGGGCAGTTTTTTAACCGGAACTTTATTTAGTTCCTGCGGTGGAAACACACCAAGTACCAGGCCAAAGTCCCTAGTTCCTGGGTAAAGTTCCTGTGGTGGAAACACGGCATATGTAAATGTTGTCAGGACGACCATTTCAGCGTTGCTCAAATAGGCTTACAAAGGAAGCTCATCCCATCAAAGGTAGAAGCTGCCTGTTTTTACACAGCATTCCATCTCATTCATTCTCCAGAAGTTTTAGTCCTTGAGATGAGATGAAATGAGTGGCCCATAGCAATCAGTGCTCTATCACTGAACGGTGCTTTGAAGTGTTCCCCGCTCCCTCTGCCGCTCCACAGGTGGGGAAGCGATGTTAAGGGGTCTGTCCACAGGCAGAGAAGAGGTCACCCAGAGGGCGAAAGGGATTGTGGTCCAGTAGGGAATGAAGGGATTGAAAAGACAGCGGGAGGAGGGAGAACATCAGAAAAGGTTATGCAGGTCAGAGAGTGCTTTTCTAGATGGGACGGGTCAGTCTGCGATGACTTTAATTTCCTGGGATCTGTCTCGTTCACATCCTCTGACTCTAATCTCGGGTGTTAACGTTCATTCTGATAGTCAGGCCATGCAGATACTCCAGACAAATCGAGAAAATGCGTGCCAGTGTAATTTTAATGGCCACAAGCAACACAGAAACTTCATCATAAAGCTTATTTTACACTCATTTGGGACCTGCTTAGTGTTAATATTGGACCTTGAATTATGATTATATAGTTCTTAATTGCGAGAAATTCTTGTTTTTCACTCCTATTTATGGAAATAATCGGAGGCAACAATTTAGAGTCTAACTTATCTGAGACTGATCTGTTTGTGTATGTATTTGTTACTGAAGCTAAAGCTTTCGATGGGATGTCCTGAATGAGGTAATTCTGAGAGGGGGTTGCGTGAGGATGTGGGATTTGAACTGTCACGGGGGGATCTCTGAAATGGAGAGGCTCTGTGAGGTCACTAAGCAGGGGCTCCATCAGTGTTTTTAATCCCACGTCATCCCAGGGGAAATCAGCAAGTACACGCAAATCTCGTGAAAGGAATTGTTCAACCAAAAATGAAAATTGCATGTCATTTTGGAGCTTGATGACCCCAGTCCTCATTCACTTTCACTGTATCAAAAAGACTGGTGAACATATTCTTTAGAAATTATCCTATTTCTATTAAAAAAAAAAAAAAAAAAAAAAAAAAAAAAAACACTAATACGATAAAAAGAGTCGGTGAAGTATAACTAAGACTCATTTGTGATTAGGAAAAGCCTTTGTGCAAAATGGAAATACTTGCATATCTTTCTAATATTCACAGACAATGATTCAAAAGTAAAATGCAAGTAATGCACTATGAAAAAAATAGAATCTAAAAACAAATTATATATACAATTATAGATGTCCTTAAGAAAGATCAGCTTGTTCTCATAAGCCGAAGGGAGAGTCAACCTTCAGATGTGACAGTCTGTGGAGCAGCTCAAAGTGTGGTGAGGAATCTGGCTGACAGCTCAGAGACTGGACCAGGAACAGCAGCTATCAGATGGAGAACCTGACAAGTTAAATATGCCCCTCAGTCCTAAAGAAGCTGGGTCAGGTCAGGACGGGCTGGCGTGAGGCTGAAGAACATGCTGGAGATGGACAGGGTGAGAAGTTCTTATGATGGAGGTATGAGGACAGGGTTACTGAAGGTCACGGTTCTGAGACCAGATCTGTGCTTTGACCTTTGAAGGTTGAGGTTATGAATTTGTTTGGTGTCTTGTGATGATGTAGATGCTTTTTGATGGATCTAAAAAATTGGCACTCATTTTTATGGAAGCCAGTTTCTGCTGTAAAATTTTTCACAATTCACAATTTCACAATTCTGAGAGAAAAAAAATGAATTGATATAACCTTTTAACTAACCAATTCTGAGAAAAAAAAAGTAAAATAACAAGATATAAACTGACTTTTTTTTTCTCACAATTCTTCGCTTATTTCTAACGTTCTTGCAGAATTTATTCAATCTTGCAGTTCTGACTTTTGTTTTGGTTTATTTTGAGGAACTAAAGGTAAATTACCTTTAAAAAAGGTAATTGCTACTTTTTTATCTCACAATTCTGAGTTTATATCTCGCAAATTCTGAAGTCAGAATTGCGAGATATAAACTCAGAATTGTGAGATAAAAAAGTAGCTATTACCTTTTTTAAACTCAGAAATTGTGAGTAAAAAGGTTTGGATTGTTAGATTTTATTATTTTTTTATCCCACGTAAAGCCTTCATACATTTAATGTGATTGACCTAAAATTAAATGAAGAAATTGAGAATTTAATATCAGAATTGAATTCTCATTTACAATTTATATTGTGTACTTCCTCATTATAATTCCATTTAGAAAGGGTTAATTTTCACATGCCCTTTAAATAATATTTTGATATATTAAAATATTTAGATTTGTAAAAAAAAAAGAAGAAAAAAAATGCAAAGGTATGAAAATTTACACAGAATTAAACATCATTTATAATTTGTGTGTGCGTTTCCTCCATATAATTGCATTTTGAAAGGGTTTTGGTAAATGGTTTTAAATAATGGTTTGAATATATTTTATAATATATATTTTTTTAATTTTAATTAAATGTAACACAATGCACAATGCAATTCTTAGAATTTATGATTTTTTTTTGTAAATCTAATTAACAGATTTTTCCCCAGAAAATGTGAAAATGTTACATTCTGTGTGGGTCTGGAAAATGAACTTGCTGATGGTTTTGCAGTTCAACAGGTTACTCTCATTTGACTCATGTGACTCAAACACTGAAGCATTTACAGGAATCTACAAGATGTTTTCATTTGTGTAGGATGTGGAAACGAAATTAGCATTGATTTCATTGTACTTCAGGAAGAGCTGCAGGAGTAAAATATGAATGGGGCTTTAATGATTTTTAACTTACCATTAATGCACTTTGAATACTTGATGTCACAAGTGGACCCTGTGTTTTACATGATGTTGCAATATTAATGTTGTTAGCATATGTCATCACATCAGCATGAATGTTAAGGAGTAGGCTATTTCATTCACTCCCAATGATTTCAGAACTAAATAATTCTTTGTTATGTTGCCAAAGAGGTTTAGTATTTGTTAGTTAGTCTTCATGCTGCTTTGTCTCAACGATAAAATACACTTACGGTTAGCATGCTAATAGTGGGTTGTGTTAGCTGTTTGAGAGTTACCAACGTAAAATTGAGAAGTTGAACCTTCAATTTCATCCATTTTGCTACTAGTCATTCATATTAGATTGTTGTCTCCAGCTTTAGTTGACTTTACGATGTAGTAAGCATCTTGCGCTACGATTCCATTTGCTTTAAGTGATGGCCACACATGCTAGCATTAACAGTGCTTATATTATCAACAACTCTATGTGTGTCTCCTAATTGTGGAGGAGTAAAGGCACTTTGTAAGAGGCTGTTTTTTACTTTTGTCTTTATGACATCAGCTCATCTGTTTTATGAATAATAGCTGAAGTTTGCGAAGGGGTGGTGTGAGATTAGCTTTGAAAGGACAGCTAAAATGTGCCCTTTGTGGTAAATGAATGTGTAATTTTGGGAAAGAGTCATTGTTGCAAGTTATTGCAATGTAAATTCCAGCAAAATGTAATAACTCTTTCCCTTTCAGTTGAGGTCACCTTATTTTACCTCTATCCTAGTTTGTAATGGCCATTTTCCTACATTTTTGGAAAGGAAATGAGTTGTGAACATCATTTATCTTGACTTTTACTAGCTAATGGCTATCTAAAGGCTTTCAGAAGACCATGGCGTGTCCTATTTGTCATTTTCTGTTGCAGAAGGATTCTCATGAGTGACCCCTTTATGGCATCTATGCATACTATGCTTGCTCAATGCACACTCAATGCTTCAGTGCAGGCCTCTACTAAAGCCCAATTCTTTTGGCATGTTTTTTTCACTATTATTATTATTCTCTTTATTATCTTTCTCATTTTCACCCATTTTTGAGGCCTTTGTCATACTTGAAAACTCATGAAACTGACACATCAGATCTGTGAAAAATGTGAAAATTATGTAGTGCTTATGCTTGGGCTTGGTCAAGGGGCTCTATAGAGCCACCAAATGCAGGCTGTGGTTGGGATGAAGTTTCTCCGATGCAGACAAAATTTAGTATTGGTATTGGTGACCTCATGTAGGAAAAATTCATTAGGTTTTATCTGACTCCGCCCAACAGGAAGTCAGCCATGTTGGATGGAATGTGTGATTTTTAAATTTTCATTCAGTTTTGAAGTGCTTAGCAATACTCATAAATGTTAACATATCAATTTGTCATAGGACATCTTTTGATGTAATCCTGCAGTTCTGTGCCTGATCAGCTCAACAGCACCCCCTAGTTGGACAATGCATATTTTGTCTTTTTGGAATGCTTGTGTACTATTACCCAACAGTCCATATGGCAAAGTTTAGACAACAAAGGCTGAGGCTCCATAGCTTTAATACATTATGGCCTTTTGCACTGCAGGAACGTTTTCATAGTACCAGAACTAATTGTGGAACTACCCACTTCTGGGCGTGTTCGAACCGCAGTAACTAGGTGCGATTTTAGTACCGGACTGCCTTTTTCGAGAACCAAATTAGCTCCTACTCCGGAGTAGGCTTGCCGCGATAGACGGTGTTGATGGTGTTACCGGTTTAAAGCCGCAACACCGGTTACATCACTTTCCCACTGTGACACCGTCTTCACCGTCATTTAGATTTTTTTAAGTATTCGTCTTTTTCTTAAAATATTTATTTGAATGAAGTAAAAATAATAATTATAAATAATTTAGTTTAAAAGAGAGCATACACAATAATTAAAAACTAAATGCAGCTACAGTGCTGCATGACAAGAGTCACATCACAGATCAGCACAACTGCATCATCTCTTCTCCCTGTGCTGCGTCTCATTAAAGACGACACATTGGCCCCATCGAATGAGGACGGACAACTGACAGCCAACCTGAAAGCTGGATTCATATCTATTTTAAGTGGGTCGCACACCGGACGAGAAGCACAGCACTACGTCTTTAAAATTCATACACATTGCTTTCTACGAGTGTATGCACACCTGCGGCGACATGCCGTCGAGCTAGGTGGGTGTGGCTTCAGCAACCAGCACCCACATTTTTGCCCATTTTCGATTGTCCGGGAGCAAGGGGCAAGGAACTCGACCGGAAGTTGAAGTCGGGAGGGGGCTGCCATCTTTTAGCAGAACTTCACTTGCGTTAGCATTCCCATTGACTCCCATTCATTTTGGCGTCACTTTGACAGCGAATAACTTTACATCTGAGGCGTTTAAAGACTCTGTTTGTCCATTATTTATTTCTAAAGATACACGACAATATATAAAGGGCTCCATTACCTTCTATGTTACATTATGGCCCCGTATAAACAGTTTTTGTAAAAAATAGGCTAACGATTGCGTCATAACCACTCGGCTCTCTGTCGCATTACCGTACAGACAGGAGGAGAAGCTCGCAGGCAATTAACTTAATATGGCGTACTGGCGTTACATTTTAAAATACTATACAAAATAATTAATCAGAATACTTTACTCCTGCTCACTCACGACAAAGAACTCCCCGCTCAAGCTCGCCGTCTCTGCAAGATTAACGATGGCAGTTTGCACGCACAGCCACTAGAAGATTTACATCTGTCAGACAGGTTGCTGACGTCGTCAAGCTTCGTTTGAGTCTGCGCGTCAGAAACGGAAGTGCTAAAAAACGCTAAAACTGGGCTTCATTCGTCTCAATTGAGTTCCAATGGGGTCGCTGTGTCCATTTCTTTTACTGTCTATGTCCGGGAGAGTCGCGCAATGACTCGCAGCCAAGATGGCGACAGCTCGCTCTGCACACTTTTACCAGTTGTCATTGTAGATTCTTAGTCCCCCTTTTATGTTCTTTCAATCACTTTAAGTATACGTTGACATTCCATGTCCATTATTATGAAACCCGCGAGACACAACAAAAACACAGCTCCGATCACAGCGTCCTCCATGCTCCTGTTGTTAATATTATTTTCTTTGTTAACGTTGTTGAATGGTGCGCACAAATGATATCTCTGTCGACCGGCTTACATCACATCCTAGCATATTAGAATGATTTATGAAGGATTGTGTGAGACTGAAGGTTGGAGTTATTGGCTAGAAGAAATTGATAAAGAGTAATGAAAAAAAAAAGCACAATATTACTGTTTTCTTTTTTTTTTAAGATACATAAACTTTTTAACAGTAGTGCAATATATCATATATTGCATTTTTTGTTGCATTTATTTTATAAATTAATGCATTTTTGTGAATATCCTCAAAATGCAGTTATACAAGGGTGACAAGCTTTATTTCTCAATGAATCCAGCCTAGAGTACAGATCAATATAGCCTACTGCAAAACTGCATTCAGATCTAATGAGCGAGGAGCAGTTGGGTGAACTTCATATTCTTTCTATATTATATTCACTGGAAGTAGGCCATTCCACTACATTTGGAGGATTTCTTCAACTAGGCAGAAGTAGGACATGATTTAAAACAATCCGATGAGACTAAAAGCATCTCTCAATAGCATAAGAGAACGGAAGGGCGAAAAAGAGGAGGATGAAGGATGGGTGAAGGATAAGGATGTTTGGGCTCTTCTCTAAAGGAAGAGTGAGACAATGTCAATTGTATCTGGAAGAAAGCCACGCTGAGACACAAAAGTGACACTGAAAATTAAATCAAAAGGGGACGCAGGGAGTTTTGGCACAAGCACACCCTCGTTGGATAAACACACGCACACGACGGGCTGGTGGCCAGCGGTGACATTCGTACTGTGGTTTTTATTCTGTCATGGGGGATGGGTGCAAGAAAATGACAGCCCAGACACTAACTGACACGCAGCAGGCAAAGCGAGCTTAACAGACACGTCATCTCCACCCAATGTCCCACTGAGCCTTTGTTTTCCATCAGCACTCTCTCAGGAGATAACAGCGAGTTGTTGTGCACCAAAACTAACTACATCTTTTTGAAGTCGACTCTTCAGGCAATGGAGAACCAGCAAAGTGTAGAACTGATAAACCCTCACCCACACTGTCTGTAAACACAGGGTAATGTCATCAGTCAGATGCTGTAAGATCTCTTTAAATGTCTTTAATGTCTTTAGATCATGTTAGCTTGTGTATTTGCTAACATACATTAGCAATATCGACCAAGCTAGTATTGATTTGTCATCCCTCAAACGCGTATTATTATTTAGAAATCCTTTTTTCCTTCCCAAATCCTTTCCATTTAATTTATTTTTTGGTGATTTTTCTAGATTCAAAAGGAATAAAAAGGCATGGCTAATTGATTACAATTTCACAACAATTTATTCATGTTTAAGATAAAATAAATTTTTTGAGCCCTAAGAAATCATAATTTCCCCTGAATTTTAATAATGAAAAACATGTCTAATCAATTAAACTAATAAAACTTGAACATTTTAATAATTTGTTATATATATATATATATATATATATATATATATATATATATATATATATATACATATATATATATATATATATATATATATATATATATATACACAGTGTATATATATATGTGTGTGTGTGTGTGTGTGTGTGTATGTGTGTGTGTGTGTGTGTGTGTGTGTGTGTGTGTATGTATATAGGGCCCAAACAAACAAAGTGCGGCACAAAAGGGCTTTTCTGTTGGAAAAATTATACTTCTTAAAAAAATCATCATCATCATTATTATTATTATTATTTTTTTTTTTGAGAAGTATGTTCCTCCATGCAACAGTAATATATTCTTAAATATTTCTTATTTTTTATATATTTTTTGTCATGATTTAAGTTAAACGGTTATTTTGACAGGTTGTTATGAAGACCTTACAGCTTCTGTGTGTACATGATATAATAGTGTTACCAAATGAAATGGCGCTGGTGAAATGACTCGCAGAGCAGCTGTGACTGAAGTTCATGTGTTTGTGTTCTCAGGAGCGTCATCTGTGCTTGATTCAGCTCATTCACAGATACATGCAGAAGAGATTCACATTTAAATAGCACTCTTTTTGCACTTTAATATTCACAGACACTAGTCCATATAACATTGTACAGCCCTACTTTTGATTTAATAATCCAAAAGTTAGTGGCATTCTGTGTTAAATTGTAAATTGCATTTTTATGACTGAATTCTAAAGTTTTGTCCGCATTTTCTGGAAAACATAGGGCCCTAAATAAGAAATATAAAACATCCATTTCTAACCATAATCATTAAACTTGTTACATGCTGGAGTAAAATGTTTTGTTGAAACCTCACTTGCTCTTCTGACACCTCTGTGTTGACATCCAGCTGTGAAATTGCACTTGGCTCCATATGTCGCTCTATAACAAACTACGTTCCACTTGGGGAAATCTTTGGAATTGTCTATGACATGTATATGACCTGATAGACCCCTCGATTTGGGTCAAATGATGTTGTATTAGATGAGCTCTTGTTCCTGAAAAGTAGGACAGAAACAAGAGAGAGATGCAACGAACGAAAAGAAGAGGCCTGGTTCTGGCGCAGCCGTCCCACCCTACCGCTGCGTTCAAAGCCATGTTGGTTCTGTCTGTTCCCTTGCCAATCCGTGGAGAGTCCAGGCCCAAACACAGAATCCTTGCTAGAACAGGATTGGATTGTAGCCATGCATATGAAAAAGCTTAAACTAAAATGCTATGTCCATTTTCTTACTTTACATCTTTTTGGACAGTAATTGTTTTACAGTATGTGGGAAAATATCACCATTTACAGGCATTAGCTAGGGATTTTATTTTGGAATGAATCAGAATTGATGATGTGTTTTTCCATTCATTACAAACCAAACAACAAACTGAGCTCAATTACTGATTTTTGACAAATGTGATAATTGGTCATTGAATTTTCATGCAAATCAGCATCTTTGTGCTTACTGGAGCATTTAATTTGGAAACGATTTGGGACACTTTTAGTTGCCTAGAGTTAACTGTTATGCATGGTAATTGATTTGAACTACATGAACAAAATAATATTCCCAGGGAAAGAGCAAAAAGAAATAGCAAGAGTTCATGTGTGGATACAATGAATGACATCATCCATTAAAAGCCAGCTGAACCATAAGTATATGAGTATATCCATAGACGGATCATGAGTAAGGCTGGGGTAGGCTTAGCCTTCCTCTGGCCACGGGGACATGGGGAAAGAATGACACTTAATTGGACAAAAATGCCTTTGCACAAACAAATATAATCTATTACGTCTGTTGCTAACAAAGTGAACATGAATAGACAGTCGATTGCTGCATTAAATTAAAATCTACTCATGTTGCACATATTTCATCTTAGGTGTTTTTACAGTGTTGCGCATTTTAACCAGTCACACATAATTCTGTTTGATAATTGAGTTTAGGAATGCAATGACAAAACAGAAACTTTCAGATGAGTCCTCTTTGAAACTCAGTTTTGTTGAACGCATGCGCGTTCGCTGAATTAATTCTGGACTCTTGCGAATCATAAACAACAAAGGTATGACATAATTTTACTGACAAATGTCGAGAGCACATTATTGTAGCGTGAAAGCACATTAATACAATGCACAAACGCGAATCTCTCCGCTCGCGCGCATATTAGCTTTGCTCTCGCACAAAACTGGACGCGCGTTCTCAGATATACGCTGCTCTCGCCCGGAGAGAGAGTGCGCACTTAAAACGTATGTCTCCTCTCACTCAAACTGTTTCCTGTGCATTCACAAATCTCTCTGTGCTCATGCGCTATAGATATAATTATTTTTGCACCAAAAGTTAACGTTGTCAAAGGTTATCATTATGCACTTTTAAAAAGTAGTCTCAAAACAGATTTGTGCTGGACATTTCCTTGATTTTTTTTTTATTGTTTCATTTTTGTTTTAACATAAACTGGTTATTGTAACTACTTTGTTTTACTATATCTCTTTTATGTTTGTATTTTGAAGACAAACATATTCAAGCATTATATTAATGTGCTTTCGCGCTACAATAATTCGCTCTCGACATTTGTCAGTAAAATAACGCCAAACAAAATGCAGATGTATGTACAATGTAAGAGATTAATTAAACAATTTATTCAGTTTCAGTGATTATAATGATAAATTCTTTTTTTTTTTTTTGAGAGTGCTAAAATTCGCAATATTATATTCACTTTGGAAAGGAAACATTATATAAATATAAATTTCTGACGTTATTATTAAATTGGAATCTGTCTGGTTCTTGCCTAAAAAAATGTGTCTATTTTGTTTACGTGTTTATGACTGCTTTTAGCCTGACCCTGGAGTTGGTGCACCCTCCGCCTATGAGTATATCTCCTTTTCACATCCCTGATATGCCCAAGTCATTGTAAAATGAAGAAAGTATTGGGACAATTCAAATTCGCCAGCCTACTGCATACACATTTTTTTTTTTTAAGTCGCTTTGGATAAAAGCATCTGCTAAATGCATAAATGTAAATATTCTAATTGCGCTAATTATCTAATATGATTAAAATAGGAAATATCAGAGTGAATGGTTCAGTTGCTCATCTGAAAATACTGCTTGTAACTGACTTTATGTGGTGAAGAAGATTTTGAATCAATTTTTTAGATTACTGATGTCATGATAACGATTTAGAATGAGACAATCCTACTAACACCTTGCTAATATGTCGATGCTAATAGTAATACTAATTATGTTTATCTTTGCTGATGTTTGCTGATATTTATGTAATTTCCCATTAAAATCAAACTATATATATATATATATATATATATATATATATATATATATATATATATATATATATATATATATATACATATATACATATATATATATATACATATACATATATATATATATATATATATATATATATATATATATATATTATCAGTGGGATCATGGAGGAACTTTATGCATGGAATCTTTCCACTGGACAAGAGGTTCTTTACAGTGGAAAACTATTCTTAACATCTACTTCATAATAATTAAAAAGTGAATAATATAGGCATGCTAAAGTGGGGTGGTGTTGGTGCAGTGGATAAGACACATGCCTTTGGTGTGAGAGACCCGGATTTAAATCCACTGTGAGACACCAATGTGTCCCTGAGCAAGACCCTTAACCCCTAGTTGCTCCAGAGGTGTGCGACCTCTGACATATAGTCTGACATCTGACATGAAGCAATTGTAAGTCACTTTGGATAAAAGCATCAGCTAAATGAATAAATGTAAAGTCTACTCAAGCTGAAGTGTAAGCCAGTGTTGCTGTATTACACTAAGCTCGCTTTGCTGGCCTCCAAATTCATGGTTATACCTTTAATGTCAGTTTTTTTTCCATCAGGTTTGTTGAGATGCCTGATGCTGGCTGCAGCATCTGCTGCTGCAGTGAGAACTGTATTTTTGAGCTTTCTGTCAGCTGGTGGAATAAACACTTACACACCCAGAAGGGTCTGACTGGTGGCTGCAGACATACCGGGATGCCGTCACGTGCCTCACAAGTCAGAGACAGAGACAGAGTTGGTAATGGAAGGAGGGGGGTGACGAAAAGTACTTTTTTCCTCATGACACTTAACCCCACTCTAAACCCGCCAAAATCAGGCATCTAATGCCTCACGCGAGAGACGAGATGGATCCACCGCAGCCGACCTCATTGATCTTTGGGAATATTTGTGCATTGAAGCTAATGTGTCGGATGAACTTGGATTAATAAACCCATTTAAAATTAATGAAACCATTTCCTCAAATGCCACAGTTGTGAAAATGAATCAAGTATGCAGATAGATGTTTTTTCAGCTAGTAAAGGCTAATCAGTCATTTCAGAGCAGCTCTTCATCATTCTGCCAGAATCGTCAGCCAAAATGCTCAGTTCCCCTTTAATAAAGAACTATGAAATACAATTCGGTCATCGTACTCGTTGTTCCAGATATTTCTTCTGGAACACAAAAGATTATTTTTTTGAGGAATATTCTGTTTTCAGTATAATGGAAGTGAATGAAGATAGAGCTGTCAAGCTTGAAAATTACACACACAAAAAAAAACAAATACTGTAAAAGTAGTCCATTTGACTACTTATGCACAATATGCTACATCTTTTGACATGATGGGATATATGATATAATGTGATAGCTTTCTGTGAGAAACAGACCAAAATCTATACGCTGTCACAACCCCCGAATTGTAAATAGGTAAAAATAAAAATACATTTGTTCTGAATAACATTTTAATTAATAAAAAAAACTAAAGTAACTAAAATAATAACTAAATAACTACATTTTAAATGAAATTGAAATGAACACTGACATTATAAAATTAAATATATATATATATTTTTTTTTATTAAAGTATATTATAATTACACTAAAATAATGAACTTTTAATAAACAAATCATAGAGGAAAAAAAAGGTTTGAGCCTTCAGCAGATCCGGCATGTATTCTTTTTACTTACGTCCGGCTTTTGCATCCATACCAACACACACATACAAGCTTAGCATTGTGGCTGGAGGAGGAGAGATGGGAAGTGAGTGATTGATTCAGAGGCTGAATAGCCTTTTCTACCCTGCATTGAAATTCAGTCATTGAATCTGCTGCTTTCGAGCGGGTTCCGACAGCAGAAGCGCGTCCCGTGACTGCGGATCAGTGTCCAATGTTACCGTATCCCTTTACAAACTCCACGGTGTGTATAACATTCTGGAACATATGCTTATAATAATAAGATGTGTTTGTGGTCTATATCCATTTCATCTCTTTAATAATTTAGTTTCGCAGAAATTAGGGAACTAATACTTGAACAGTTCGGTATAGTCAGAAAACAGTGCATTTTATACGATTTTACACATATAACAGAATATATTCACTGAAAATCTTGAAAATTGAGTTTATTAGAGGAGTTGTGTTGTCCGATTTGTAAATGAATTAAGCTTTTGAGTCATAATATTTCAACGAATCAGTTGATCCAGTTCACAAAATCAGTCAAAAAGAACTTTTCAATTAATCAATTGAGTCAGTTTACAAAGCCTACCAGAACGATTCATTCATAAATCAGACCGTTCTGGTTCTCAGCTCAGTTGCTGTTATCTGAAATATAATAAATGAATTAAAATATTTTAAATAAATTACTATTATTATTCATAATAATAACACATTTACTCATAAATGATACAAAAACTACAAAATATACACATATTTCTGAGAGGATAACTGAATACCACTCAGAACATGTGGCCTACAGTTATTAGAATAGTTTAGCATGCTATACTTTCATATGTTCATATTGCAAGTATTATATCCATGAAAATGATGATATTATTATATCTATAATAACAGACTATAATAATATTTTTCATGCACAGCTGAGCCATCAGCACAGTCTAAGTGATCTGAGAGTGTTTACGGCTGTGATTCATTTTTTAAAATCTATTTTATTGTGAGATGGGGCTTTCATTGACCTTTCAGCCATTTAGACTCACAGTTTGTGTGGCAACATTATCTTGTAAAGGAAATTCAAAAGAGGTTTTCAGTTTACAGCTGAGCAAATTATCATAATATATCTGGTTTGGCAAATGTACCGCAGACTCAGTGTACTGAATAAGCCTCTTATACCTCATCAGTCATGTGTAGAGAACAAGTGTTAAGACCAGACATCATGACATCAGGCTGGAACAAAATGTCACATCTGATGCACTGTTTATCCAGGACTTGATTCGCAGCCCACACACAGATAATGGTTGAATTCATCTTTCATTAAGAACCAGAACTTGTGCTACCAGCATGTTTTGGTTGAATCTCTGTAGTGGCTCTTCTTAGTACAAAATTGTAATGTCTTGAAAGTACTGTTTTTTGTGTGTGTGCGAGACAGGGAGCGTGTGTGTTGTGTTAGCAATTATTTATTTTAAAAACCCCATTAAAATGACTTGATTCCCCGTGTTGGGGTATTTCCTGTCGAAACTTTAAAAACAAACACAACTGGCTAATCACAGGAGGTTTTAGGGGATGGGACATTATCATTCTGGGAAGCATTTGATTGGATAAAAATTGGTGTAGTGCAAGATTGACTCATAAATAGATTTATCATTTTTCCCAGGAAGACAAATAATTAAACTGATTTAATTTAAATAAGTTCTATTTATTTATTTATTTGTGCATGTATCTGGTAAGAGTTAATTTTGTCAGCATGCATTATATACACTGCCAGACAAAAGTGTGTAACAATTAAAAATGTAATAATGCTCACCAATGCTGCGTTTATTTGATCAAAAATACAGTAAAAACAGTAATGTTGTGAAATAATATTACAATTTAAAATAACTTTTGTATTTTAATAAACAGCTTTTGTTATATTTAACTATTGAACTATAGTATTTTTTTTAATAAATATTTGAATTCTACAATCCAGATTGTTTTTGTAAATACCATTGTTTTTGTTTACCATGTTGATACTTGAGAAACGTTATTTCTTTTCAGCTACAATTTTCAATACAAACTGAAAATGGCACTGTTAGATTATATTATCATAATATTGTCATAACGTAATATAAATAAATTTGTTAAATATATTATTTAAAAAAAGTGAATAATTGTAAATTATAAAATACTTTTCCAGAGTGCAACTGGAAATATAAATATATAATTAGATATATAAATAAAAAATGTATATATTGAATGATCTACTGTAGTTAATATATATTACAATGTCATTAAATAATTATGTAGCCTATAGTATTGTATTGATTTTGTTTTATTCTAAAAATGTTAATTTATTTTTTATAAAAAAAAATTGTCAGAATGAATGTGGCCCAAAATAAAATAATAATTTATTCCTTTGGTTTCAGCAGCTGTTATTCCAGTCTTAAGTCACATCCATGTCACATTATCATTCAGAAATCACTTTCAGTGTATATGTCAGCCTCAAACCTAATGCACATGAACTTAAGGCCACAAAACTGTAACTTAGAAATCAAGTGTTCTTTCAATAGTTTATATTTGTATTGACGAATTGAGTCCACGAAAATAGCTCCCTATTTTCTTATGACACATGCAATGATGTGATAAACCACATGACAGATGTGTAAACAGAAGAACAGAAGTCTGATATCTGTGAAGATCTCGGTGAAGAATCTGTTCCTGAAAATGCAAGGACACGCCAAACACTGTCATGGAGAAAACATGGCTTATTCATAACTGTGTTCGATGTTGCGTGGCTTCTCATTTCCTGACACATTTGATTTTGTTGCAGTGACAAACAGATTTTGTTTTATTTCATTTGCCTGGAAAAGTTTGGTGTTGAAGACCGTGACTTGACAAGCGTTCTTTATTAATGAATGAATGAATTAATGAATATATGCATTCATTCACAATACTAACTCAGAACATGTAACTGTAAGATTGTATTGTCATTAATAATGCATATATAACTATAAAGAAGATTAGAGCCAGAATTCATATAAATATACATTATTACTTTTTTTACCATCTTAATCCTATAAAGCAAAGTGGTTTCTGGTTTTGTTACACTTGGAAATGTTTTAGTGCTAACTCTGAGAACAGTATGATGTCATACTTAATTGTCTTGTTTTGAATTTGTTTTCTGAAACCGAGAGTGGCGGAAACTGATGAAAATATTATGTCATCACCCTTATTAGATTGCACATTAGAGTCCGATTTGAAAAGCTGGCACCAAACTGAGCCCAGAAGAGGGGTGTGGAGACTCCATCTGGTGTGCCTGGCGTCCGGTGGGCCACTGGCCGTAAAACTGCACCGCCTCACCTATCTCAACTCACAGAAACACACAACACGTGCTTCTGCAGGACCTAAAGTTGTTTCAGGCTTTGATGTCTTGACAGGTTGAGACGGTGTGATGGTGGAGAACAGTGCGGAGTCCAAATCAGACAATTGGAATAGAATGTGTTGTTCTCAACATTTACTGGAAATGGACAAACTGCTTACAGAATCATATAAGACCATCTGTATAGTGAGGAAAATACTGAGTATGTGCTGTAGTGCTTGTTTTGGGCTAGTAGACACAATGAGATGCGTCAAGCAGCTGGGTTTTCGACCGATATTAGTCAGCAAAACAAAACACACAGGGGCGAGGTGAACCCATGGGGCCGTGCGGCCTATAGAAACTCATTCACATCTGAGACAAGCTGTGCTTTAAAGCATTGTTAACCCTTTAAGATTGTTAATCCTTTAACAAGACACAATGTGCATGTGGCTAAGACCAGTTTGCATGTTAGATATGCATGGGAGTTATAGTTTAGCTCTAGTTCAAATTAACTGTACAAACTCAAACATAGCAGATTTTTTATTAGCCAGTTTTTTCAGTGTTGGCATGTCTTATCCACATTATTTAACTATATGAAAGCTAGCTAGCTAGCTAGATGGATGGATGGATACACACTTCTATCTGTCTGTATATCTAATATAAAAATAAATACATAATGTATTGATATACACTGATAGATTCTTTTGAACAGGGGAGTGTTTCTCTCTAACTAGGTCTGAGAGACTGAATCTTTTCGGGCTTGTTGCTAAATATAAAGGAGGCATAGTTTCACGGGAAGGTGCTGATTCTTCTTTCAAATCCCTCTACACTTTAGTGTTTCCTGATTTGTCTCAATGAACATGGGTAAATTAGGTGCCTGTAATTAGCTGTCATTTGGGATGCAGTCTAACAGTGATGGCAACAGGCTTCTGGATGTTAGCATGCTAACACGACGAGCAACAGATTCTGAGGCTGAATTAGCAAATTATCCACACCGTAGTGTGGCAGTTTTGGATTAGATATGTTGAGATTTAGGTCTATGCCATGTTTTGATTTGAATGGATTAGTTAAAAGCCATCTGTTTTGACCAGCAGCAGAGGATAACTAGCACAGTTTTTGCTGACACGTCTCCTTGTCCTCCGGAGTAACACTTCAGGCCGTGCCCCTTCATGTGTCTCTGCGAGAATCTGTTCTAGTATATTATGACTTCATACTTTAATCATCAGTCATCAGCTGATTGATATTAGCTTCTATCCTCAAACACATTCTAGAACTGACCAGGTTCATTATCAGGCAAAGCCCACTTCATGAATATTCATATATAGGAGGCAGCAGATGGGAAATCAGTGCTAATGGATAATGTTTGATGGAAATAGTGCTGTGTTTGCGCCTAGTCTCAGTTAAATTCTCACATATCAGCAGTGCAAACAAACCCAGCACTGCTGCAAACAATGTGCAGCCAGAACCTAACAGCCGATACGCGTGTCAACAGGGATTCAACTTCAGAATTGCAGTTTAGCTGCAATTAATGGCTTGCAATTAGCAACAGTTTCATTCCAACAGGTCAAGATTTTTAAGTTTTCGAAAGAAAATGAGACAAAATGCCTGTGCTCGAGTTTTTCTGGATGGTTACTGGGGTGTTGCTATATGGTTGCTAGTCTTCGGAGTAATTTTTAGCTACTGGTGTTTATTTTGCTTTTTAACACTATAGAAATTAAATAATTTCAACATAATAATAGGAAATATAGGAAATATACTAAAAAATCTTGTCAATAAAACTTTTCACACAACATTAAACAAACATTTGCCTCATATATACATTTATTTTATCATATTTAATAATAAATTATTTATTAGTATAGCACAATTTATTTAATTAAAATTAATCTATTATTATTAGTTATAACAACAATAATAATAATACAGTATTATTATTATATTTAATCTATATTTTGCAATTGTTTAGTTATTTATAATTATTTTATTTCTGCTTTTTAACACAATGGAATTTTAATATTCTATAATAATAGTACTAGTAGGAATAATAGTATTAATAATAATTGTTTAATATTATTGTGTTAAAAATTTGAAGTAAAATCTAATTAAATAGTGTATGTGTTAATAATAATAATAATAATAATAATAGTTTATCATTACTATTATTATTGTAAATAAATAATTATGATATGTCAGTATTGCTTTGTCAAGTCAAGGCAAGTCATCTTTATTTATTTAGCGCTTTAAACAAAATGCATTGTGTCAAAGCAACTGAGCAACATTCATTAGGAAAACAGTGTGTCAATAATGCAAAAATCTTTTTTTGTGATCTCAGTGGTCACAAATTTATTTTCTTTTTTTGTCTTTGTTTTCAGTTATGTCTAACTGCAGCAATTAAAATGTTATACAACCCTTCTGAGACTGAATAGCTGTAATGTAAAATGTTGATTGAACATTGCCTAAGTCTTGCTAGGATGTTTTGAGTGGTTACATACTGGCCCAAATCAAAAGTGCCCATCCTGACAATCTATCTGTTATTTGAGTCGCTCTTTCAGTGTTGTGTTATGTGTGTCCAATCGTGTACAGGGCACATGGGAACAATGTGCCAATTTCAATTTGCTTTTGGTCAAGAAATAGTGTGTGAAGAGCTTTATTGAGAAGTATAATGTATTTCCCCTGCACATGATACGCATGAATAGTCGTAGATCGACTGCCAATGTACTGTATTTCATTCGATTTTAATGGTGTTTTTTTTTCTTAACTCATTTTAGCAAATGCAAACAGGGTTTAAAAAGTGACCATTTCAGAGTCTTAGCTAATTATTATTATTTTTTAAGTAAAATATATTTTTTTAATTATCATTATTACTATACATCATATTATTATTATTATTATTATTACTGTTTCTGTCTCTTTATGACTGGTTATTGGTGACATCATTTCAATTGGGGTGAAAAATATTAGATAATTTGTAATTTATGTAAAAAAAAAAATTACAGCCAAATATAATTGTATTTTTTTTGTGTGTGATATATATATATATATATATATATATATATATATATATATATATATATATATATATAGATATATATAGATATATATAGATATATATATACAGATGGATCATTCACAGTAATACCAGGAACAATTAACTGAATTGAGCGTGAATAAAGCATAAATAAATGTTTATTTTGTTTCATGTTGACTTTAATTTAAAAAGTTAAACATTTTTAAGAACTTATAATGGTAACACATGGTAATTCCATGGTATATTTTTTTAACCAATTATTTTTTACGTTACTCCACTGTATTTCATGGGATTAGGTCCATGCCCAAAAACACAACTGTGACTCATTAAATGTCCAAAAAACATGGTTCTTTTTCATACTTTTGCTAGTATAGTTGGAAATGGCCTAATGTTACAAGAACACATTTCTTACTAAAATAAAAAATGTGGGATAAATCCAAATAATTTTCTGTGGTAGTCAACATTATGCCACAAATTCTGTCAATAGAACTTAACTTGAACTTGCAATATCCCTTTAATGATTAGTTGGGACTCATTTAAAGCTGCAGTAGGTAACTTTTGTAAAAATATATTTTTTACATATTTGTTAAACCTGTCATTGTGTCCTGACAGTAGAATATGAGACAGATAATCTGTGAAAAAATCAAGCTCCTCTGGCTCCTCCCAGTGGTCCTATTGCCATTTGCAGAAATACATCGCTCCCGGTAAAAAATAACCAATCAGAGCTGCGGTCCGTAACTTTGTTTGTGTTCAAAATGTAGAAAAATGTATATAATAAGCGAGTACATCATGAATCCATTTTCCAAACCGTGTTTTCAGCTTTTCCTGAATCACTAGGAAGACGCAAGCAGTTCTGTTTATTAACCGCTAGAGCGTCAAAAGTTAACTACCGCAGCTTTAATAAATTAACTTTGATAAAATCAACTTTGAGTGAAGTAGATGGTAAGTCATGAGAAGGTTTGAAAGCATCCTTGTTTGCAGTAAGTGTGCAACTCTTAGAGAGGCTCTTATAGAAAGCAG